>NC_064638.1:222530478-222833509 GCF_023864345.2 Schistocerca serialis cubense
CTCATCCTGTGCTCTTCGAACCACATTCGTGCACTGAGAGCATTCGTGCCGAGGAAAAACGAACTGCATGTAGGGGCGGACATGAACCCCAAGGATAGATGCGTACTTGGATTGATCCATTGTCCCGTCCAGAACGACGAGGTCACCTGGGAATGCCATAAGAAAATCTCAAACCATAACTGTTCCATCGTGATTGTTTTCAGACATTTCATCCGTACAACCTGACAGCAACCTGTCCGATGGATCATAAAGCGTGACTCATCTGAAAAGGCCACCAGTCGTCATTCAGTGGACGTCTTCGTGCGTATATTTGGGAATAATTTTTTTTTTTTTTTTTAAAGTCCAGCCTGTGTGGCCGAGCGGTTCTAGGCGCTGCAGTTAGGTTTAAGTAGTTCTAAGTTCTAAGGGACTGTCACCTCAGATGTTAAGTCCAATAGTGCTCAGAGCCATTTGAACCATCTTCTTGCGGTACTGGCGTACAAATTCCAGCCTTCGTCGCTGATGAACACTAGTCAGTGCGAGTGCATGAATCAGGCGGCTCATGCAGAGGTCCATACGCAGCAACGTTCCCTGAACTGTCGTTGAGGAGACACTGTTGATAGCCCCCTGATTGAGCTGGGCGGCCAGTTCTCAACAATTGCCACAACACATTTCAGCAGCCGTCGTTCACCCCTGTCATCTATAGCCCGTGGAGCTGCGCCGGTTTTAGATAGCGTCATTTCGCCACCCCATGTGTACTATAACCGGGGTGGCAGGTGAACAGTTTAAAAGCTTAGCCGTTTTGGAAATGATTCTATCTTGGCTTGAAAGCCAATGATGGCGCCCTTTTTGTCACCAGATAAATCGCTCCGTTTCCGCACTGCGACAAGGACTGCACCGTTCCCCGCCCCCACCCGTAACATTTTATGCAGCATTGTACCCCTTCGAATGCGGAAAATGAACTACCACATGATAGTCCATTGTACCAATCTGCTGCACCATTTTGTTTTCGTTCTAGTCCCCTGGCGGCTTGCTACGGTACTTGGCTTGAGGATTTCAGTGTGTACCAGCACCTACAGTCATGTACCTGCAAAAATCAATAAATAAATAATATAGATAAGGCGACTGACCTCTAATGTTTCGAGAGTACCGTCAGGCTAAGGAATTACAGTTTCTTCGGAGAAATATGGTTTATAAGACTTCGCTCGTTAGTTTCCTGGATGTGGAGACATACCGTGGCCAGCACTGCGCAGAAGCCCGATACAGATGCGATGAATAGCTCCTGTAACAATCTTTGTAATCTTATCTTCCTTAACTGATATTGATCACGCCAATTAATGATGTCAGAATGGATTTAATGATCTGAGAGTGACGCCTGCTCTAAAAGGCACCTGAATGGCACTTCGATCCTATACATGGCGCAGTCGGTCAAGAGTGCCTCGTCGTGTCGCTATTAAACAACCGATGGCCATGTGCGGGCGACATTAACGGGCTATGACGCCACTATAAAGCCATCATCTTCAACATTCTTTCATTGTCACTTCTGTTTACGACCACTTACAGGTACCATATTAGTCGGCCAATTATTCAGCAGTAGGTCACCCGTTTCTTTAGCGCTCGAAATCTAAGCGCATCGTCAGGACGTGGTAGACAATGTATGGGATGAATTCACGTTTTAAATATTGTGAAGCTTTTCACTTGATTGCAGGTTTCACCACGCATATCAGGAGATCCTTATGTAGTCACAACCATCTGTCCACATTCACCGAGTTTTGGTTGAAATGTGAGAAGAACGTATTGGTTCTGCCCGGAGCAAGAAATTTGTGGCGGTTGTTTCCGATTACCTGCATGTGACCTTGTGTGTCGTGATACAGAGTGACAAGGACATGTGCTTGTGCAATATTATGAATGGATATGTGGCAAGAGGAAAGGACAGAATGTAATTTGCCGCCGACAGGTATCTCATCTTCCCGGACATTGCGCCTTCGCAGCCTCTTAGAAAATCTATCCAGGCTGGCCGGTGTGGCCGAGCGGTTCTAGGCGCTACAGTCTGGAACCGCGCGACCGCTACGGTCGCAGGTTCGAATCCTGCCACGGGCATGGATGTGTGTTTTGTCCTTAGGTTAGTTAGGTTTAAGTAGTTCTAAGCTCTAGGGAACTTATGACCTCAGATGTTGAGTCCCATAGTGCTCAGAGCCATTTGAACCAAAATCTGTCCAAGTCCATTAGGTCGGCAGCATGAGGGTAGCAGAGTAATCAAACCCCTTCATGGCCAAGACGCCCTTACCTACAATTTATTTTGTTAAATTATATAGAATATTTTCATTACACATCCTCTTTTTTTATTTAAAGCCCCTGCAGAGGATGCTTCATGTATGTAGCAAGTAAATTCTTTTGAAAATCCACCTTTTATGGGTATATTCACAAGGGTTTCCATGAAACCTACGGTAGTAACCGAAGGCAACATGACACCTGTGGATTACGAGAACATTATTGCGAGCCACCTGCTTGCCGGCTGCACACCCACAAACCACAGGCTTATAATTTACGGGACATGCGTGACTTGTTCGTAGATATCGGGAGCCACACACAACGGAAACCCACCGAGGACGTGTAGAAACCACACCACGCAGAATCGCTACCGCTTTCCGTTCCAAATTTCGATCAGCACACTATTAAGCAGATGATCATACTGTTTCGGATCTTCATTGTACCTCTCCATAATGACTATGATTATGAATATACAGCGGAATTCTTTTCCACCCTGTACAAACCCTGGGGATTGATCGATGAGACGAAACGGAACAAAAAAGTTCTAATGAACTTATGTCCGGAAATGCATGGTTTCCATGCTAGAGACCATTTATTCAATCATACATTGTTACAGAGACTGCGGTCTAACACTCGTTGTTGCATGCAGTTACAGTTACAGCATGTGTAAAACATGCTTTCTATGTGCCTCAACGCATGTGTGTACGAGCCGCAGCATTTTCTGTCTCACATGTTAACATCGGCCACGGTGCATCTGAAGAGCGTCAAAGGCAGCACGAATAAGCTACAACAGTGTCTCCACATCTGGAATGGACTCTGCATGCACTGTACTTTTGAGATGGCCCCATAACCAGAAATCGCACGGGTTGAGATCCGTTGAACGAGTAGACCATGCAACTGGACCCGCTCATACGATCCATCGACCAGGCAAGACACGACTGAGATGCGTCCGGACGTTAACGGAGAAGAGGGCTGGAGCACTATCATATAGCAGCCACATAATCCTTGGAGTCGTCAGTGTCACTTCTTCCAGCAGGGGATACAACATCACTCACAAGAATCGGCGATAGTTCCTGCCTGTTAGACGAAGTGGAAAGAAGACTGGTCGCAAAACGCTGTCGCCAATTATCCCGGCCCACATATTCCGGCTGCACCGATGCTGATGATTCGCTTTCACCATACCATGGGGGTTCTGCATACTGTCCCACAGATGCTGTTATGAAAGTTGAAAATATCACTGAGCGTAAAGGTGGCCTCATCTGTGAATGAGATGGATGACACAAATCCTGGAATCGGGTTTTCCTAGTGAAGAAAACAGGGACGAAATTACACCCGACGTGGACAGTCTGTCGGTAGTAATCCCTGGACACGCTATAAGTGATAAGGGTACTAACAGTTATCATAGAGAATGTTCCACACGGTTCTCTGGCTAACCCTGTACTGGCAAGCCAACTTCCTGGTACTGACACGGCGGTCGCCTTCCATAGTGTTAATCACATTTTTCTCCAAGTCTGGTGTCCGAACATTTCGGGTACGTCCTTCATGATTTTCTGCTTCCTAAAACGACCCTGTCTCAACAAACGGAGAAACATTGAATGCTTTGGTGGTTGTCGGCGGGGATAGGTGTCCTGAGGTAACCTTGTTGCCCGACGCCCGTTGCCATTTCCCCTACCCGTAAGTAAACACCATGTCGGCACCATACGGAACCATAGTGTGTAATGCTGTACCACATCCATTACAAGGTGAGACAGCAACAGAAATGAATCGGGCACAACATTACCAATTACTATGGCAGTAGAGGGCGCTAGGGCATGAGGTATGAGGAACAGTACCATGCTTACTTTAACTGTGGCTGCATGGCACAGCGCGTGTTAGACTGCAGTCTGTAACAAAGTGTGACTGAATAAATGGTCTCCAGCATGGAAACCATGTATTTGCAGACATAAGACCATTAGACCTTTTTGGTTCTGTATCCTCTCATCCATCAATCCCTAGAATTTTTACACGGTGGAAAAAATCATCCTATATACATGTAATACACACATTATGCAAAAATATCCCTGACAACAAATTCTGTTTCCAGATTCGAATATCTTATGGTAAATTTGTTTAGAATCCCATACATTCATATCGGAAATACGCTGAATCATTGTCCTAAGCGCATTGCCTGCAGACATAAGGAATATAAGAACGTTAGATATATTTAAGACAGAGTTAATAAAGATTCTAATCTCTAATAATTTTTATTACATGGCAGAATACATAAATTATTCACATTCACACAGGATTGTTACTTCCTTTTTTCACGAAAACATACGATATTTTTGCGGCATCTTCCACACAAGGAATGTTTCTGCTGTTGCCTCTCTGTTTTAATTGTTTCAGACTGTCGGGTAGCCAGAAATATGATCTAGTGAACAATGAAAAAACACCACATGTGTAAAATTCAATGAACTGAATCAGAAAACCACGAGATTGACGAACTCTTAATACCTAAGCTAAATTACTGGACAAGTATCAAAATAAAAATTAAAATATTAAAGTTGCTAACAACAGCAACATTTAAACGAGCTTATTAATTTATTCAAAGCTTAAATACGCACATGCATCCTACAATAAACAAAGTTAAAAAATAAAAACTGCAGTAATACTACGTACGGAAAGCAAAAACGAATTCTTTACACAATGTTGGTTAACGTAGTACAAGTATTACAGCATTACTTACTGGTTGTGAGACAAGGGACACATGGGGTGGACTGCCCACGAAGACTACGTCCAACATTGAGAAAACGTCATAACTAACATGAAATATGCAAAAGAAAGGTTCACAAGGACGTAATTAGATCGCTGTAGGTGGAGGTGTTTGCTCTTTATCATTTCGGCATGGATTTAGCCTGACCGTGTTACCGCGTGGCAGACTCACAGACAAAGGACCAAGTTCCAAAAGACTGCTTAATGGATTAAAAAGGACGAAAATTCCTAAAGAAATCTTGTGAAATACTGTGATCAATTACATGTATGAGTTAGTAACTAAACGACTCATTAGAGACTAAGTGTAACAAACCATAGATGCATGTGGTTGCATTTTGCAGTGGCTAATACGCTTCTCACGGAACTGCACTCAGAACTTAAAAAGTAAATGAAAGACATCAATACTCAATTGTAAAACATTTTATATGGGGCTACACAACTTGAAGAAACAAATTAAGCTCAACTGCATGTCAAAATAACTCACCCTTACCTGAACTGACAACTCTTATCGAATAGCATAATTTTGTCCAGTGGCCTGAATTTGTAGCGCAGTGCGTGTTTCGAGCAGCTCTTCGTCTGCTTATCCAGTACAATCATGGACCTTGTGTAACAAGAAATTTAATTCATCCGACCAGGCAACACATTTACAGTGGTTCACATTCCAATCTCAATGATCCTGTACCCACTGTTAACGACGACGCAACGATATCTTTGGGTCAGTATGAGAGCACAAAGGGGTCGTATCCTGGGACGTCACTTGTTCGACAATGACTGCGGAATGACGTGCTCCCAAACGCCTGTGCGTACACCAACATTGCATTCTGTCGTCAGAAATGCCACACAGCGTCATCTATCCACTTTACAGAATGGGCTAGTATATGATCTCCACGTTCTGTGATGAAGCATGGACATCAAGCACCTTGCTGTTCCATTGTCCTTCAAACACTTTCCATAGTTGCTCACGACAGTAGTACGCGAACGGTCGACCAGCTTCGTCTTTTCCAATTGCTGGGCCATAACTACATAACTACCTGCTGTCGAAATTGCTTATGCCAGTGGATTTCACTGTTTCTGTCCATGGCATCGCCAGAATAATCCTCCGTTTGTCCATCCTCTGTTTCTATACTTTGCTTACGGCATCACGGATCCGCAACAACGCTCGTTTGCACTCCGGAGACGCCACGTACTACTGCAAAATTAATAATTTACTTTTTTCAGCCAAGAAGACAGTAATTAAGATCTAACGCACTAATTTTTTTATTTTTGAGGAAAAGGTCAGTTTCAATTTTCATATTCAAAAGCAACACCAAATGACAGATTTATCTAAATCATTTAACACTAGGAAGGAAATAGGACCTGGTAAGCGTAGGGAACAGTAGTTATAATTAATTTTGCAGCGGAAAATTTCGAGACTGCCTGCCTGTTTGTTCTTTTTGTTCTTATCAGGAATACTTAATAATTTTTCTAGTGGGCAAAGAAGGGTCATTAGAACCTGTAATTTAGTGGATTTCTCTTATTGCCTTTCTCGAATGTTGGTGTGACATGTGCAACTTTCCAGTCTCTGGGTAGGAATCATTCAGCGAGCGAGCTGTTGTATATGATTAAGCATGGAGCTATTGCATCTGCATACTCTGAAAGGAATCTAATTGGTATACCGTCTGGAACGGAAGACTTGAATTAAGTGATTTAAGCTGCTTCACTACTCCGACGTATATAATCTATTTCAAATTCTGAAGATGGCAGGGCTAAAATACAAGGAGTGAATGGCTATTTACAATTTGTACAGAAACCAGATGGCAGTTATAGGAGTTGAGAGGCATTAAAGGGAAGCAGTGATCGACAAGGGAGTGAGACAGTGTTGTAGCCTATCCCCGATATTATTCAATCTATATACTGAGCAAGCAGTACAGGAAACAAAAGAAAAAATTGGAGTAGGAATTAAAATCCATGGAGAAGAAATAAAAACTTTGATGTTCGGCGATGATATTGTAATTCTGTCAGAGAGCAAAGGACCTGAAAGAGCAGTTGAACGGACTGGACAGAGTCTTGGTGGAGGATATAAGATGAACACCAACAAAAGCAAAACGAGGGTAACGGAATGAAGTCCAATTAAATCAGGTGATGCTGAGGGAATTAGATTGGGAAATGAGACATTTAAAGTAATAGATATGTTTTGCTATTTGAGGAACAAAATAACTGATGATGGTCGAAGTAGAGAGGATATAAAATGTAGACTGGGTATGGCAAGAAAAGCGTTTCTTAAGAAGAGGAATTTGTTAACATCGATTACAGATTTGAGTGTCAGGAAGTCTTTCATAAAAGTACTTGAATGGAGTGTAGCCATGTACGGAAGTGAAACATGGATGATAGAATAGTTTAGGCAAGAGGAGAATAGAAACATTCGAAATGTGGTGCTACAGAAGAATGCTGAAGATTTGATGGGTAGATCACGTAACTAATTGTGGAGGTATTGTATAGAATTGGGAGAAGAGGAATTTGTGGCACAACTTGAGTACAAGAAGGGATCGGCTGGTAGGACACTTCTCAGACATTAAGATATCACCAATTTAGTATTGGAGGGAAGCGTGAAGGGTAAAAATCGTGGAGAAAGACCAAGAAATGAATACACTAAACAGATTCAGAAGGATTTAGGTTGCAGTAGTTACACGGAGTTAAAGAAGCTTGCACAGGCCTTTTGCATATCAAAAGGGCTGTCTTCAATGATGGCTGATGAAGGTGCTACGGAGGCCACGAAATGGCACGAGAGGCAACTCTGATGACTTGTTCATGGTAAAGTGGTAAGTGCAGAATGTGTTAGCAAGAGCTGGCTGTACTAGACGTATAATATACACTTCTACTTCTTGATAAGTTAATGAACACCAAAGCAACAAATTACAATACGCAAGCATTTAAAGTTGTTCAGATAAAAGGCAGTTATTTTATGGGTTTTCAGCAAGCAACTAAGGTTCTGCCTCACGAACTGAAATCATCCCACCTGAGGTAATTCAGATAAAAAAGACATTTGGTGAAATAGAGGGATGGGAAATGATGAGGGTATTGAAAATAGTGTGCCAATGTGAAGATTTCAAAACGATTACATTCATTGTGATCACTGGTGCAAAAGGCTGTCTTCAGAGAAGAAAAGATATTTCAAACGTATGATGAAATATTTCCTGAGGTACAGAAACAGTTTACACTGAACTGTGCCAGACTGAACAGTAAAATGATTACTAGGGATAGAAATTGTTTGGTGGACTTAGACGATTTAGCATTTCAGCGGAAATTTATTAAGAAAAATCAGTGTTTATTTATTTTTTTGGATCATGCCAAGTTATAACTAGCTTTCCTAAAGTCAATGAGCAAAAGTCGGTACGAAGCTAGTGCACGTTATTTGAATAAAGTTTATTCTGAATAACCTAGGAAGTACATGGTGTTACTTACACCCTTTATCATGATAACCCTTCAGTTGTTTCGTTCTGATGTGTGTTTTTACAATTAGAACCCATTTCCTTTAAACAACCTTCCCAAAGTATTAGTTTTGATTTGTCAATTTTCTTCAGATCTTTATCGTTAACTTCCAGTGTAATAAACTGAATTAATTGTGGGCATTTTTTAATTTCGTAGGTAACGATTTCCTTATTCGTTTAGTTTGGATGGCAACAATTATATCAGATTAACAGTGCCACTTTACTCTGGTAGAAACACATCCCACAGATTCTACACAGGAAATATTCTACAAGAGACAAAAATGAACTGCAGTACTGGCTCATTTTTTGTCATTTTTCTATAACTGTTCATGTGGAGTAAATGCTACGGAGCGAATATAATGAGAATACTGACACATGTAAAATTATGACATGCTCTGATGTGATGAACGTATTAATACAGAAAAAACTGTTATGTTTCTTGAATTCCAGTCAGTGTTTCTTGAACTTCAGAAACATAAGACGAGTTCCGTAACTTATAAACTGACTCCGAGAAGAATAACAGTAGAAAGATTTCTTGAGGCTCTTAACTAGAGTTGGTAATCAATGAACCGCGTACATGTTCATGAAGACATTGTGAAAACGAACGTTTGCAGCAGCAGATGAGTACTGTCACGTCAGGACACCAGTGGAAGCTCACATGTGATTTCTGGTCGCTTCTTCCTTGTACTGGCCAAAGCGCCCCGCGCACCACTGCGGCCTCGCCCTTGAGAGGCGCTGCCGGAAGGAACTAAGCCTCTCGCTGTGTGTGACGTGCCGCGAGAAGTTCTCTTGTCTTCGTCCAGCATATGACCCCCAGTTGCCACAGCCGCCGTTCCAGCACCACTTGCTGTCAGTTGCTGTTCCCTTTAAACTGATGAAAATTTCTCGTCTCGAGAAGTGGGCGAAAAATCCTTTGCAGTGTAAGGTGTCAGGCAAATCCAACACCTTCCATGAAAACCCTGACATGATAAGCAAATCCGGCAGTATGTCACATAGCTCCGAATAAATCCTGAAATTGAATTAACCAAAGTAATACGATCAACGAGTGAGCAAATGGAATACCACAGACTAACACAAGAACGCCTAAATGCATGTCATACCTTCCCACCGTGAAACAGACGCAGTTCCGAGGGAAGAAACGAGAACAGAAGCCGAGAGCAGAACCGTGTTAAGCTAGAAGGCCCTACGATAAGGGACGGACACCCACATCTCCTGCCGACCACCAGGACCACCCCCCCAGCCCATGTCAAAAGATAGAGCCCTCCAGAAGAACAGTATAGATCTTACGATAACACTAAAAGGGCCACACCAGCTGCAAGTTTTAGCGTGAGACTTTTTCGCCACTCTGTTACGTTGCAAACGTTAAAAACATTGCCCCACCACGAAAAGTATAGCGTTTCTCATTGGATAGACAGAATTTTGTAGGCGGAGCTTAAGGTTAACATTGAGACCCTGATTGGTCAATTGAAAACATGGCCAGATAGCTTTTTTTAAACCAACTTCGGTAAATTGTAGTAAGGAGAAGTTAGAGAGTTGCTTCCGAGACGGCGAGCTGGATGGAGCTATGCCGCCCGCCGCCCCCTGACACTGCCTAACTAACGACAAGGTAATGAACGCACGCGATGTCGCATAACAGCGCATAAAGCTTCACTCAGAACTGCAGAAGTCTCATCTGTTACACCCTCTTTTTACGTAATACTAGTGTCGATCGTCAATTAAATCTCATGGTGTTCACATTTGCTACTTGAAGTAAAAATCTGAAACGTGATGATTTTTCTGTTATATAATTATTGAGAAGCCACGTCAGTCACTGTAATTTACGACAAGTTAGATAAGTAATTAAAGATAATTGAGGGTCACTGCAGACCATTTTGATAGTTTTCTCTCTGGTGAAACTTAATTTAAACCTAGATTATAGATGTGATATGGCATAGGTCATCCTTCGATCCATTGTAGAACTTGGAAACCCATTGAGGGAATATTCGTTCACATTTTTGTTGAACGCAGTTGGTTTTTATCATCCCGTATTAAAACATTTCCTTTTACCAATAGTGGAATTTATAAACAATGTTTTGTGAGTAGAATAAAATTTCCAATGGTAAACTTAACTGCTTTTTCGACGTTATTTTACCAGGTAACTAAAAATAGGAAAGCCTTGAACCCCTTCCACTAAATTTAGTTAGTATTAAGATTCTTTTACAGAGCGTGCAGTGGAGCTGACGCTGAAATCATTAAGTATTTGTTTATATCATCGCTAGTCTCACTGAACTTTTTTGAACTCTACACGTCATGTGTGGTCTGGCGTCTCCTTACCAGCAACAGGTCCCAGGTTCAAACTAGTCAATTCCCTAAAAAACACGCTCAGAGCGTCGTTGCGCGAAAGTGGTAGGGAGATACGATATAGAACAAACAGCCACCACGCAGAATGTTAGAGCAATTTACTTAATGAATAACGGTAAGGCCTGTAGCATAGTCTGTAAATTGAAAAGCGAGCAGCGCTTTCGGAGACAGAGTGAGAGCGGGGGTGGGGGGGGGGGGGGGGGAGGGAAGGAGAAGTGCTGTTGTCAGGAAGAACGAGACCGTTACAACTGCTATACAGGGTGACTAAGAATTAGTTTCCCGTCAAGCAATGCAGCGCAGTATACATTCTGTACGTGTTCATTTGTCCCGAACGTAGTGTCTTTATCATTAAACGGCCAAGCGGAGCACGGTCTTAATTGCAGGCTGCCGATCTGACGGTTTTCAGGGGCAACAAATATTTGACATTCAGTATTTCCCATAATTATTGACAGAATTCAAAAACTTAAAATGTTGCCATTATATACTCATTAAGAGGTATAATCTTACGCAGCGTAACTCAGGACGCGCAAATTGTCCAGATCATATTCAACAAACTTTATGCAGAATTTCAAACGTTTACGGAACTTTTTCTCGCTTACCCTCCAAAAAATGGTGAAAGGGAAAAAGTTTATCGTTTACTGCAATTTTGTTTTTCGTGCAATAGAACTTCAGCATCAAGCATGACGTTTTAATTTACTATTTAAGAGTAACTGTACTCGCAACACATTTTACAGACAGTGTTCACATATCCCACTGAATGCAACTACATTATATCATCGTACGACACATAGTTCGGGGAAGATGGAGTTTTATACACCAGAGATCGATTCTATGTATACAATAGTGTTACTTAGTAATTCGGTATTGCCAGCCCGATTAGCCATGCGGTCTAACGCACGGCTTTCCGTTTAGGGAAGGAGCGCCTGGTCCCCGGCACGAATCCACCCGGCGGACTTGTGTCGAGGTCCGGTGAGCCAGTCAGTCTGTGGCTGGTTTTTAGGCGGTTTTCCATCTGCTCTGCGAATGCAGGCTGGTTCCCCTTATTCCGCCTCAGCTATACTATGTCGGCGATTGCTGTGCGGTTCTAGACACTTCAGTCTGGAACCGCGAGACCGCTACGGTCGCAGATTCGAATCAGCGGAAGTTTATTTAGAAAAATCAGTGTTTATTTATTTTTTGGATCATGCCAAGTTATAACTAGCGTTCCTAAAGTCAATGAGCAAAAGTCGGTATGAAGCTAGTGCACGTTATTTGAATAAAGTTTATTCTGAATAACCTAGGAAGGTTCAAATCCTGCCCCAGGCATGGATGTGTGTGATGTCCTTAGTTTGGTTAGGTTTAAGTAGTTCTAAGTCCTAGGGGACTGATGACCTCAGATGTTAAGTCCCATAGTGCTCAGAGCCATTTGAACCATTTGAATTTGATTGCTGTGCAAACAAGTTCTCCACGTACACGCACACCACCATTACACTACCACGCAAACATAGGGGTTACACTCCTCTGGTGTGAGACGTTCCCTGGGGGGGGTCCACTGGGGGCCGAACCGCACAATAACCCTGAAAGAGTGGTTCGGTGTGGGGCCGCGGAGGGGTGAAGTGAAGTGGACTGCGGTAGTCGTCGTGCGGTTGTGGACCACTGAGGCTGCGGCGGGGACGGAGGCTCTCCGTCGTTTCTAGACCCCCGATTAACGTACAATACAATACATACAATACAATTCGATATTCCATGTAGTTTTAACGCAGTTATTGGAAAATTTGGAAATATGTCTATGAACTTCATCGTCACTGACTTAAAAAACGTGCAACGCAAGTGTTGGTATAACGTCTTGAAACAACCTGTAGGTGCTCCTGGGACGATGGAAGAGAGAGTGGGGACTTACCTGCACGTTCTTCAGCTTCCAAACAGACTTAGTTACAAGGATAACAAAAGAATGATAAAAACAACAGACAGAAACTGTTTAGTTTCCTGAGAATCAAACATCTATAGGCGTTTAAGAGCTTCCATTCGTTTAAGTGATTGCATGACGAGAAAGAGGACGAAAACACAGGCCATGTTATTACATACGATACAAGCTCTATGCGTGGCGCTGCGACGAAGTAATACCGGCAAGCTAGGCTCCTGTCACCGCATAAGCTCCGATCCCTTCGTCAGACTCCGGCACGTGGTGTATCGTTTTCAGCCAAACTAGACGTGTTATGAGCCACCTTAGAAAAATGTCCGAGGAGATGGCCGTACCACTTCGCAATTTATCCTGCTGAGTATGTTGCTTCTGCTCACACAAATGTGCACTGTGCCATGGCTTGCTCATGCCATGCGTTGGATGAAAACCTTGGTTGCTCTTCTGTGTTTAGTCTCACGCAGTTATCGCGATTATGCTGTTATCCTCTCTTTCCACGGGCGGCAGCAGTCGTGTGTATCGATATTCGCACCTTGGACTATCTTTGGTCGGTTGGTGTGGAGCAGCGAGGATATCTCTGGGGTGCATGGTTTGGCCGGGGCCGCTGGTGGCATCCAGGCGGTGTCGGAGTGTGTGGTGCTATTCCCATTGCTACGAGGTTCGCGGCTCACCCACCCTGGACATGAAAGTGGAGTTCTGACATAATCTACCAAGTCACGACTGTTCACCTTGTGTCGTTTGGAGTTCGTTGTCGGCTGTTGGGATATTCCCGCGAGCAACAACGTGTGTTTTCAAGTAGGCAAATTTTAGCCACCCTCTGGTGGATTCAAAATGGTTCAAATGGCTCTGAGCACTATGGGACTTAACTGCTGAGGTCATCAGTCCCCTAGAACTTAGAACTACTTAAACCTAACTAACCTAAGGACATCACACACATGCATACCCGAGGCAGGATTCGAACCGGCGACCGTAGCGGTCGCGCGGTTCCTGACTGTAGCGCCTAGAACCGCGCGGCCACTCCGGCCGGCCCTCTGGCGGAGTTTAACTGTACTTGGTTATTTGAATTGAAGTGCACCAGCGGAATCTTCTGCGTCGTGGCCGTTAACTTTCCAGTTACCTGCCCTGGACGTTGATGTAAATTCAGGCAGTGTATTTTCCTCATCATGTTGTCGCTGTCTAGCACAGTGTGTAGTTTGACAGCTCAATGTACAATTGGTTGTGGGCTCCAATACCTTCTACGTTGTTCCATTGAACTCCCGCGTGCTGGTCGGGTGAAGTGGGGGTTATCTTGTCGCTGTGTCCGTTGACTGTCTGTCCGTTGGGTTGTCGTCGGATCGACAGTGGTTGGGCCGACTGCTTTTCTCACCTAAGTGAGCATTAGTGTTTGAATTCCAGGCCGACCCTCAGAACTTCTGAGCGCCCTTGATTGTACTGCCCTTTCTTGTTTGTTCTTGTTGTTTGTACTTGTATGGCTTCTAGCCGATTTTTAGATTACGGTTGTTTTGCACTTAAGGCGTCAGATGGTTTGGGTCTTCAGCCTAATTTAAGAACTGTTTTACGTAAAGCCTTTGGCATTTTTAAAATTAATGTTGGGCCTTAAGCCAATTTTGAATTTAAGTTGTTTTGCTTTTAAAGTGTCAGATTCTTGGGGCCTTCACCCGATTTAGAATTAAAGTTGTTCTGGTCTTAAGGTGTTAGATGGTTTGGGCCTTCAGCCTAACTGAAGAACTGTTTTACGTAAAGCTTTTGGCATTTTTAAAATGAATATTATTGAGTCTTAAGTGTTGGGCCTTCAGCAGATTTTGAATTTAAGTTGTTTGCTCTTAAAGTGTCAGATTCTTTGGGCCTTCAGCCTAATTAAGGAACTGTTTTAAGGTAAGGCTTTCCCTTTTAAATTTCTGATTTTGATTGAGCTTAAAGTTCTTGATAAAAGGTTGTATGTTCGAGTATAACTGACAGCCGGTTGTTTTGGCCCCTTTCCACAACTTAAACTACCTGTCCTGTCCTGCAGGTTTAGCAGGGCGTCTCAAGTAGCACATCCACTGACCAATTCAGATACTTTGATTTTGCAGTGTCTGTGTTATTCTGATTACGATGAAAATCTCTGTAATCAATATTTCCTAATCTGATAGCATACTTGATTTGAAAAAAAGCATACTTCACTTGAAAAAAAAAAGTGTTGCCATAAGTGAAATGAAACCAGGGAAGGCCTTGGATTTGATGATGTTCTTCGTAAATTCATAACATAAGGGACGATCAATAAGTTGTCAATCAGCCAAAATCGCCATGCGCGTTGAGGTAATCATTCCACCGACGCACCAGATTGAGGGTACCCGTTTGGTAAAACACCGTGTCTTGATGTGTGAAGAGTCCATAACTGCCTGCCGCACGTCTTCGACCGACAGGTATCTTCGACCTTTCAAGGCCGTTATCAAGAGACCAAAGGAGTGATAAATGTTTGGGAAGAGATCAGGACTACAGGGCGGGTGCTCGAGTGTCTTCCAACTGAGTTGGCGTAACTTCTGCGTTACGACATTTGCGATACGCTGAAGTGCGTTACCATGAAGCGGCAGCACCGCCTGTCGCAGTTTTCTCGGACGTTTCACCTTAAATGCACGCCGTACTTTCTCCAGCGTTGCGTAGTACCGTTGTCCACTGATGAGAAACCGGTTTTCGTGAAATCAATAAGCAGTGGGACCTAGTAATCAGGGTGACCATCACCTTTCCAGCAGGTGGCTGGCTCTTGAACTTCTTGGGATGAGGGGACGATGGAAGACACAAGTGCATCGCCGATGCTTTTGACTCCGGTTCTCAGTGGTGGCACCAACTTTCGTCGCCTGCAACAATGCGCTCAAGGGACGTGTTGCTTTCAAGATTGGCACAGACCAGGTGTTTCAGGCAAACAGCCATCTGGTTTGCTTTTTGTTGGGCATTCAATTCCTGGGGTACCCTTTGGCTGCAGACCTGATGATAACCTAACTCGTGCCAGACAATGTGTTGCACACTACGGAAGATGATGTCGAGATCCTTTGCTCGCGCACGAATGGTTATGCGGCGGGCCACCCTAACCACATCATCAACAGCCCGCTTGTTCTTGTCCGTAATGTATAAGGCTGGCAACCAGCACTGATCTTGGCGCACCATTAGACAACGGTGGTTTTCGACAGACGCGCTGTCCCCATACACATTCTCCATTCTTCAATTGATGTATATCGGTGTTTGCAAAGAAAAGAATAACACCACATTGGTCCTGTTTGGACTCGTTCGGTAATGACGTCGCTGTAGTTAACGTCTCCGCATTTACCTCACGCACGTCGTAAAGACACGAATATCATGTTATTCTCTTGCCTTCATGTCGGTGCTCATAAACCCGCATCGTAGTCGCGGTACGTTGCATAGTCGCTGCAGCAACGCCCTCAGGCACTCCCTTATACATTCCAGCTGGTGAACCAGAGAATGGCTGAGTCAGTTTTTTTTTTTTTATACAGAGATTGGTTAAAGTTCTTCCCTGTAATCAGTTTCCTAAGTACCTTGGCGTCATACTGGACCTCACTCCATCGGCCGGTGTGTCCGAGCGGTTCTAGGCGCATCTGTCCGGATCCGCGTGGCTACTACGGTCGCAGGTTCGAATCCTGCCTCGGGAATGTATGTGTGTGATGTCCTTTGGTTAGTTAAGTAGTTCTAAGTTTAGGGGACTGATGACCTCAGATGTGCTTAGAGCCATAGTGCATAGAGCTATTTGAACCATTTTTTGGACCTCACTCTGTCCTTTAAACGACTACACAATCCACACAACCCAATCCTGTATTAAGAGTGTGGCGGCAGGTAGGGAGCATATCCTCCTCCCCTGGGCCTTATAAACGGGAATACTGATCCATTGCAAGGTTGAATAGAAGCTATGTAAGGTAACGTCAAATTGCACGGTGTGTATCCTCAGTGGATGCATCAAAAGTACACTTCTGCAGTGGTTGCACGCACTAAGCCATACTGCCCCACCTCCGCTCGCCAGAAAAGGCATATTGTGGTCCGTCAGTTGAATAAAATTCAAAGTGATCCACAAGAGACAGTCCTTAAGGACATTCCTCACATATCATTCAGTATGTTGAGATCAAGGAAACCCGAATTAGTCGTAGCCGAGCTACTGTTAGACAGCGACTTCAACATCAATGCAATTCAACGGCCCACTTCTGACACCAAAGACCTATTGGGGTCAAACTTCCCTGTCGACGCTGAGAAGCTCTTAACTGGTTTCGAACACCACATGGTGTTTGCTAGGACCTTCTGTATAAAAGGGACATAACTCAAATCCTCAGTGTAACTGTAGTTCTCTGTGCTACGAAATGGATCATATTGTGATGGCGGCAACATCAGAGCCTACGCAGGACCAAAAACATCTATACGGACTGAAGTTCCTAGCAGTATGGCTTAGACATCAGTACTTAAGGATTACGTTTACCGTTCGTCTTTCTGAATCCACAGTCTATTTCTAGTCTACATTTATTGTCCATTTTAATGTTCATTTCTGTAATTTTTTGCTGTTCTTTTATTGCTAATTTTAACGCTCATTTAATTGCTCTCCTTCCTGTACACGTCATTAATCCTTTTATTGCCTCCGTTTACAGCTAATTTTATTGGTCATTTTACAGCCTGTTGCATTGCAATATGTGCTGTTCATGTTACTGTATATTTTATATCTGTTTCATCTCCGAGCTGCTCCTTCCTAAGCGGGCCTTTTCATCTCTGAATAACTATTGCAACATACATATTTCTGAATCCGATTACCGTATTCATATTTTGGTCTCCCTGTATGGTTTTTACCTCCCACATTTTCCTCCAGTACCAAACTGGTGATCCCTTGATGTCTCAGAATGGGTGCTATCAACCGATCGCGTCTTTTGATCCAGTTGTGCCACAAATTTCTTGCCTCCCCAATTCTACTCAGTACCTATCCATTTGTTATGTGATCGACCCATCTAATCATCATTCTGTAGCCCACATTTCGAAAGGTTTTATTCATTTTTATCTAACCTGTTTATCGCTCATGTTTCACTTACAGACATGGCTACACTTCAGACAAATACCTGCAGAAAAGACTTCCTAACACCTAATTCTATACTCAATATTAACAAATTTCTCTTCTTCAGAAATGCTTTTCTTTCCATTGCCAGTCTACATTTTATATCCTGTCGACTTTGTCCATCGTCAGATATTTTGCTGACAAAATAGTAAAACTCATCTACTACTTTAAGTGGCTCGTTTGTTAATCTGATTTCCTTAGTATCATTTGATTTACAGTCCATTATCCTTGTTTTTCTTTTGTTGATGTTCATTGCTAATACGCATAAAATTCGCCGTACTCATTTTCTCAGCTCCTCATCTGGAGTAATTTAAATACCCAATGTATCATACGTGCCCACATTTTCACGCTAAATGAATTTGAAATTTACCAGAAAGTCACAAAAACAATTATTCGAGTGGTCAAAAAATGAATCACTTGCCTTATAATAATCTTATAGAAAAAAATATATTTCACCATACGTTTCATCTAAGAAGGGAATTTTCGGTAACAGTAAAAACTTATGCTCCAAATTTTTGTAAATGTTATAAGCTGCAAGCCTTTGTCAAGATTCTCCATCGTCACATAATTCTAGAAATATAATATGGATATACGGGAATGAGAATTCTGATGAAGCAAACTTTATTTCATAAGGTACCATACACAGCACAGTAATAGAACACATGTAAAAATATAACAGCCCGGAATCGGTATGCTAATCAGGCAAAATCGTCGTGAGCATTGAGGCAATCTTCCCACCCATACACGAGGCTGAAAACTCCGTTTGGTAAAACACCCTGTCCTGGTGCGTAAAGATTTCTGCTACGCATCACCGTTGAACCGTCCGACGGGAATCGTCGATCCTTAAAGGCCGTTTCTAAGGGACCAAAGGCGTGATAATTGGATTGGCAGAGATAAGGACTATGGGCGTGGGGGGAGGGGAGGGGCGGGTGGTGTTCCAGTGTCTCCCACTCGAGTAGGCGTAACTTACGCGTTACGACATTTGCGATGTGGGGACTTGCGTTGTCATGAAGCAGCGGTACCCCTTGTCTCAGTTTTCTTGGACGTTTCGCGTTAACTGCACTCTGTAATTTTTCCAACGTTGCGCAGCACCGTTCCCCAGTGATGGAGACACCAGGTTTCCTGAAATGAAGCTGGCCTCCCAGATCGACCGGCTTCTTGTGTAGAATAGCGAGCAGCACGGAACATGGCACACAATTCCAGACATGCTGGTCCATACACGTTCTTCATTTCCTGATGGAAGGCTACCGGTATTTGTCCTTCGGCAGCCAAGTAAAGAATAACCGCACCTTGGTCCCATTTGGACGCGGTTGGTAATAACGTCGCCATAGCTCACATTTCCGCATTTCCTGCACGCTCGTCCAAAAGACACGAATATCACACTGATCTCTTGCCTACATGTCTGTGCTTATATACCCGTATCGGAGTCGCGCTACGCTGCAACAACATTCTCAAACGAAAACTTTTTTGTCGGCTCGTATAATGATATACCCTGTTTTCAATCTTTTGTCCAGATGTGTACACTGAGCAGTTGCAAGTATGATTTCGAAGAAAAATTCGGCTGTTTCTTAGCTTATAAAATGAAACATGAACTTTCTCACTTTTAAAACAACTGAAGAATGAGCAAAAAAAACTGACGGTTAGTAGTACAGCCTGGTACTGCAGGGAGTGTTGAGTACCGTGCTCCACCTTCTCTATATATTCTCTACCTCTTTGGTATAGTTCATCACATGCATACTCCGCAAGCCACCGTACGCTAGGCGACAGACTGTCTATATGCGTCCACACGAGCCTTAACTTCTCTTGTCTTCGCGTTCTACAGTCAGCCGCAAATGAGAGTCCTCTAAATTTTCTCAGAAATAAATGTAGATCTTTCTCCAGGGATTCCCATTTGAGTTTACAGAGGATTTCCGTAATACTCAGTGTCAATCGAATTTACCTGTAACAAATACAGAAGTACGCCTCTGAACTGCTTCGATGTCTTCCTTTAATCCTTCTGTTGGGTATCCTAAACACTCGAACAGTACCCAGGAGTGGGTCTCACTAGTGTTCTATACGAGGTCTGTTTTATAGACGAGCTACAGCTTCCTAGAATTCTCCTAATAAACGAAAAGCCTATTCGTCTCCCCTATAACCGACCACATTCCATTTCATGTCGCTTTGCAGCTAAATATTTAATTGGCCTGACTGCGTCAACCAGCAAACCAGTGATACTGATTGACTGTTTTTCCTAAAAAAGCAAGGCGTAATTAATATAATTTTGATATATAATTATAAATCACAAAATTAATGTGACATTTCGGAAACTAATGTATCAATATGCGTTCAAAACCATGCCTACCTCGTTTGACAGTAATACAATGAACATTAATAATATGTAAGTCTTGCTGCATAGGAAGCTAATTCGTGAGCTGCCGAACGAGGAAACAGAATTGAATTAAAGCTCATCCCTTCTTGCCTAGCACGCTAGGTGACATGCTTGGATTATTACGGTCCAGCTGCCGTATACTTACCATCGTTTTGCTTCTATGTTCAGTGTTTGCTACCGTAGTCTGTTCCAACAACTGCAATGCTCTGTAAAATTTCTTTTCTTGATCGCATCATTAACTTAGATTTTTCTACATTTAGAGGAAGCTACTGTCCGTCACACAAAATAGAAACTGATCTAAGTCATCCTCATACAGTCGAATTACCATACTGTCACACATACCACAGCGTAATCAGGAAAGAGTCGGAGATTGCTGGTCATCCTATCCATCAGATGGTTACTGTACTGAAAACTAATGCCTCCGAAATTTTTATGTGAAAACTTTTAAAGATTTTTAGTTAAAACAAACGTTAGTAAAATTCTACATCTTTACTCTTCACGTTTACATATTTATTTCTCAACATAGTCACTCCAGCGATGTATACATTTCTCCCAACAAGAAACAAGTTTGTTAATACCGTCACTACAGAATATTTGACACAACCTCATCTATGCTTGCACTAATTCATCACTTAGGTTGTAGCCTCTCCCCGATGTTATTCAATCTGTATATTGAGCAAGCAGTAAAGGAAACAAAAGAAAAATTCGGAGTAGGTATTAAAATTCATGGAGAAGAAATAAAAACTTTGAGGTTCGCCGATGACATTGTAATTCTGTCAGAGACAGCAAAGGACTTGGAAGAGCAGTTGAATGGAATGGACAGTGTCTTGAAAGGAGGATATAAGATGAACATCAACAAAAGCAAAACAAGGATAATGGAATGTAGTCTAATGAAGTCGGGTGATGCTGAGGGAATTAGATTAGGAAATGAGGCACTTAAAGTAGTAAAGGAGTTTTGCTATTTGGGGAGCAAAATAACTGATGATGGTCGAAGTAGAGAGGATATAAAATGTAGGCTGGCAATGGCAAGGAAAGCGTTTCTGAAGAAGAGAAATTTGTTAACATCCAGTATTGATTTAAGTGTCAGGAAGTCATTTCTGAAAGTATTCGTATGGAGTGTAGCCATGTATGGAAGTGAAACATTGACGATAAATAGTTTGGACAAGAAGAGAATAGAAGCTTTCGAAATGTGGTGCTACAGAAGAATGCTGAAGATTAGATGGGTAGATCACATAACTAATGAGGAAGTATTGAATAGGATTGGGGAGAAGAGAAGTTTGTGGCACAACTTGACCAGAAGAAGGGATCGGTTGGTAGGACATGTTCTGAGGCATCAAGGGATCACCAATTTAGTATTGGAGGGCAGCGTGGAGGGTAAAAATCGTAGAGGGAGACCAAGAGATGAATACACTAAGCAGATTCAGAAGGATGTAGGTTGCAGTAGGTACTGGGAGATGAAAAAGCTTGCACAGGATAGAGTAGCATGGAGAGCTGCATCAAACCAGTCTCACGACTAAAGACCACAACAACAACAATTCATCACTACCAAAGTGAACTCAGGGGTTCTCCAAGTTTTTGAAACATATGAAAATCGCATGGAAAACTGAGACTGATCGATGACAGTAAACCCAAGGCGTCGGATTGTTGCAGATGTCGCAGCGGTCGTATGTGATCTGCCATTGACATGCTGTAGGAGAGGTTGTGTGGACGAACTGAAGTTCTAAGGTACTGTGCCTCTTTCATCACACAGAATCATTCTGCGTAATGGAATAGGCACAGTACGTAATAATTTCATAAACACGGCTACGGTGCAAGAGAGGCGTAAAACACAAATAATACTGGTGCAAATATTTGCACTTGACAAATGAGGATAAATTCTCGAAAAGTGTTGTGCTAAGCATGATGTAACACGTAACTAGTGCTGTGTTTCATCATTTAAATCGTGAACGACACAGCTGCAGGCTTCCTAAAAGCATCGATCATAATGAATTAAATTAAGAATGTTTGTCAACAAACTTTGACTCCACGGTTGCGTGACTACGGTATGACCTAAGGTTTAACTGTAAGTGATGTGCAGACTTTATTTGCCATTTCATTGACACTAAAACCTGATGCCGTTCAAAACCACCGTGGATTTTCTACACGTTCATAATTATTGAGGGCATTTTTGTTGTGTTTCGCTTTAAATGAACCAACAAGTTTCCTGTTACCAGTCGCTGTTTATTTATCTCCACGACGCGTTTCAAAGGTTTAAACCTCCATCATGAGGTGGATTTACTTGTTAATATGATATTTGTGTGTGTGTTGTGTCACGATTTTTTGGAGGAACTTGTGGCACTGTCTCCAGTGGTCACAGGCTCCTTTCACTGTCGTAATACATCACATGTATACTGTCAATTTTGTAAACACACACACACAAATGTCATATTAACAAATGCAAATCCACCTGATGATGGAGGTTTAAACCTTTGAAACGCGTCGTGGAGATAAATAAACAGTGACTGGTAACAGTAAACTTGTTGGTTCCTTAAATGTCAATAACAGTAACGGTAAAGCCTAATCTAAAATGTTCGCATTTAAACTGTTTCGCATTATTGAGGTCAAGCATCATCAGTGGTCTGTGATTAAGTTATTTACTTTCTGATTTGCTTTAAGATCGAAAAACAGTTTCTTAACAGTATGTTGATTTGCACTTATGGTGATTTCCGTTTGATTTCTCGCTTACGTCCTGAAATGCCGTCTGCTAGCACATCGTTTCTGTTTGTCTTTTTTAGACACAAGTATTTGTGCTCTAATTTTTAGTTGTTCTGCAGCACTATGCGTTTCTTATGTTTTGCACACCACGCTTTTTCGCACACCTCTGTTGACTGTTTGTTTTTATATTTCTAAGAATCCAGTGGTGTGCGAAAAAGACCACTGATGATGTTTTAACTCAATAAAGCAAAACGCCTCTGGAAAATAACCACGCATTTTTGTAGTTGCGACGACAGAACAAAAATACCCTCAAGAACTGTAAAGCAACAACGGACAACATATCCAAACAAATGAAGTAGTTCATAATTATTATTCGATATCTGGGATGAACACGGCTGAAATGTTTTATGAGAGAAATTTAAGGACATTCCGCTTGTTTGTGACAACTGTCACAGCACTTATGTCGTTATTTTATTTTGTTGTCATAAGAAGAGATAATAGCCAGTACTTTTTTGTTTTTTACTGCCCTTGGTCGTATCACCGTGCCTTTGCTTTAATAAATTATTATGTGATGGCATTGCGGAGTAGTTTCAGAGCACGCCAAGTGAATTTATTCGAAAAACATTGCATTTGAGGCTATGACATACAGGAAATCAACGATTTATCACATTATGAAATATTTTTAGGGACGGAATTCTTTTTCCACTTTCTGGTACCACACGTTTAATTTTTGTCCACGTTTAGGAAAACTAAAATATTAATCGCACATATTCACTTTTCTCGTTATGTGTAGGTACAAGAATTACAGTTTGCTATTGTAACTATCGTAAAATAATTGTAACGGTTTGAATATGAGGAGGTAATGACTCAGAAATCGTATCTGCAGATGAAAATTGCTCGAAATGCGTGTTTATTTGAGTGATTTATTGGAAGCACGCTCCCACACTAGCGGATGTCTCTAGTACTTCTCTCGTAAATGTATTGCCATACAGTCGCGTAAGATACTACAGTATAAAGGCGGCCGAACCCCGAAGGGGGTATTCCGGCCAATAAATCTCACACGATCATTTCATTTTCAACTGTTTATTACACTGTTTCTTGATGTCAGTCAAAACACAAATCTCCTCGTACTAGTAAGATAGCCATAATGCTTACATGTTTCGTTTATTCATCTTGCCAGAGCTACACGACACCCACACTGCTGCAGACAATTAATAAATATGCACCATTTGATGGTGAATCGCTAGGCGGCTCGAAATCGGTAATGGAATAATAAAAAAATTGAAGAACAAAACAAAAGGCGATTAGTTGCAGTAATTTCTAGAAGCCTTAAGCCATAGTTACACCTTTGTGGTAATTACATGTGAAGAGGAACTTTTCCTCTTGTGTTTCGATTTTCATCCGTAGCAGCCAAAATTAAGCACCAGTACTGTTACTAAGACATAAGTGTGTGGAAACTGGGCAAATACGTGTAGTATTAAAGTTTCGGTCTTACAATAAGGTAGTCAGCAGCGCCGTATCAGCGTTACGTGACTATTTCTGCTTGTTCTAATCGACATGGGCTCTAGGCTGTAGTAAATCAACAGATATTTCTGCGCTATGAGAGTCACTAATCTGCCAGCGCGTGCGCTAGGAGTCGGGGAGAGGGCAGGGGAGGACCCGCAACAGCTGTGGTTCGATCGGGAGGCGGGCACAGGCGGCGACCTTGAACTTGGAGCCGGTACTCCCCGTTACGTAACAAGCTTCACGTCACCGCCGCTGTCGGCGCTGATGTAGGCGCCGCCCTGACCCGCCAAGGCTGCCGCAGAGTGCGGGGAGCTTCATGTCCCAGGCGCTGTTACATTATTTGTTTAGTCATTAACAAAGAATTTTACAATTGTACAAATACAAACTTAATCCATACATGTTCTAAAATTCGATCTAAGTATACAGGGTGGTCCATTGATAGTGACTGGGCCAAATATCTCATGAAATAAGCTTCAAACGAAAAAACCACAAAGAACGAAACTCGTCTTGCTA
Source organism: Schistocerca serialis cubense (assembly GCF_023864345.2). Taxonomy (NCBI): domain Eukaryota; kingdom Metazoa; phylum Arthropoda; class Insecta; order Orthoptera; family Acrididae; genus Schistocerca; species Schistocerca serialis. The sequence goes on from NC_064638.1 coordinate 222,555,342, forward strand.
GAAGGGGGAAACCAGATGGCGCTATGGTTGGCCCGCTAGATGGCGCTGACATAGGTCAAACGATTATCAACTGCCTTTTTTTAAAATGGGAACCCCCATTTTTTGTTACATATTCGTGTAGTACGTAAAGAAATGTGAATGTTTTAGTTGGACCACTTTTTTCGCTTTGTGATAGACGACACTGTAATAATCACAAACGTTTAAGTACGTGGTATCACGTAACATTCCGTCAGGGCGGACGATATTTGATTCGTGATACATTACACGTATTGAAATGGACCGTTTACCAATTGCGCAAAAGATCGATATCGTGTTGATGTATGGCTATTGTGATCAAAATGCCCAACGGGCGTGTGCCATGTATGCTGCTCGGTATCCTGGACGAGATCATCCAAGTGTTACGTTATTTAAGGAAACAGGAAGTGTTCAGCCACATGTGAAACGTCAACCACGACCTGAAACAAATGATGATGCCCAAGTAGGTGTTTTAGCTGCTGTCGCGGCTAATCCGCACATCAGTAGCAGACAAACTGCGCGAGAATCTGGAATCTCAGAAACGTCGGTGTTGAGAATGCTACATCAACATCGATCGCACGCGTACCATATTTCTATGCACCAGGAATTGCATGGCGACGACTTTGAACGTCGTGTACAGTTCTACCACTGGGCACAAGAGAAATTACGGGACGATGACAGATTTTTTGCACGCATTCTATTTAGCGACGAAGCGTCATTCACCAACAGCGGTAACGTAAACCGGCATAATATGCACTATTGGGCAACGGAAAATCCACGATGGCTGCGACAAGTGGAACATCAGCGACCTTGGCGGATTAATGTATGGTGCGGCATTATGGGAGGAAGGATAATGGCAATCTGAATGGTGCAATGTATGCTGATTTCCTACGTAATGTTCTACCGATGTTTCTACAAGATGTTTCACTGCATGACAGAATGGCGATGTACTTCCAACATGATGGATGTCCGGCACATAGCTCGCGTGCGGTTGAAGCGGTATTGAATAGCATATTTCATGACAGGGGGATCGGTCGTCGAAGCACCATACCATTGCCCGCACGGTCACCGGATGCATGTGTGTACCACATCTCCTCAATCGGTTTGAAACAAACTTTGTACATATAGCTCTTACTGTCTGGAAGAATGGCCCTTATGTTAAGAACCACCTACTATCACAGTGGTGGGGCGTGGGTGGAAAAGGTGTAGCCCATGACGCGCAATTACTAGATTTTATAGATCCATTATTCGAGAATGAGATCACTTAGAGACTTGCAGCAACATTTATGCATAGTTTCAAACGTTTACGAAGCTTTTCTCGCTGACACTCCCCTTATAATACTGAAAGGAAAAGAGTTTCCCACTTACTACAATTTCGCTGTCCATTCAGTAAAAGCACCGCATCAGGCACATATTTAGCACACAGTATTCACAAAACCCAATGAAAGTGCCTGGAAAATTATATCACTGTACGATACATAGTTCGGGAAAAATTAAGTCACAACCACTGGCATGCGTGTAAAGCTGCCGCATCATGCATTACGTTTTAATTTACAACTTGTTTGCTACTAACTCTATCCCCAACACATTTCGCAGGCACTGCACCGCTGAATGTAACTGCAAAATTATATTAAAAAAATTGTTCAAATGTTTCTGAGCACTAAGGGACTAAACAGCTAAGGTCATCAGTCTCCTAGAACTTAGAACTACTTAAACCTAACTAACGTAAGGACATCACACACATCCATGCCCGAGGCAGGATTCGAACCTGCGACCGTAGCAGTCTCGCGATTCCAGACTGACGCGCCTAGAACCGCACGGCCACAACGGCCGGCTAAATTTATATCATTGTATGATACATCGTTCAGGAGATACGACGTCATAGACATTGAGTTGCGCGTAAACGATACTACAGAGTGAAATTCGCTAGAGATACACGTGAAATATGTTTACAAGTATATGTGAAATATATTAAATATGTGTGAAATATGTGTAACATGTGCATGCACGGATGAAACCATGGGTAAAAAGGCCCTCTGAAACACCTGTATCGATTTCAACCAAACTTAGTACACATATTACTTACTCTCTGGAAAGAAATATTGTCAGGGTTAGAACCACCAACCTCGTATTTTTGTGGCAGTGATGAGTAGTTAAGGACAGAGGAGGAGAAGATGGAGAGATAGAGAGGGGCGTGGAGGAGATGGACACAAACAGAGGAAGGGTGGACAGATAGAGGGGGTAATGTGGAGAGGGAGAGAGATGAGGGGGGAAGGAGATGGACAGAGAAAGAGAAGAAGAGGAGGAGGAGGACAGAGAGAGGGGAGGAAAAGCTGAACAGACAAAGCAAAGAGGAAAAGATGGACAGAGAGAAGTGGAAGAGGAGATAGCCGAGAGATGGGAGAAGTGTAGATGGAGAGAGATAAGGAGAAAGTGGAGATGGACAAAGAGAGGGGGAGGAGATGGGCGGAGAAAGAAGGAAGATGAGGTAGCAAAAAAATGGGAGGAGACGGAGAGATGTAAAGAGGAAGAGGAGGAGATAGGCATAGAGTGAGGAGTGGAAGGAAAGAGTAGTACAGGAGGAGATGAACGGACAAAGAGGGAAGAAGGTGGTGGATTGCTCTCCTACAGTTTTACGTCCATACATATGTGAACTATTCCTTGGTGCCTGATGTGTTTTATCAACCGATCACCACTTTTAGTCAAACTGTGCTATAAATTTAACTTCTCTCCAGTTCCATTCAGCTCTCTTTCTCTTCTGATCTGAATTGTTCAGAGTCGAAAAAATGGTTCAAATGGTTCTGAGCACTATAGGACTTAACATCTGAGGTCATCAGTCCCCTAGAACTTAGAACTACATTAACCTAACTAACCTAAGGACATCGCGCCCACCCGTGCCCGAGGCAGGATTCGAACCCGCGACCGTAGCGGTCGCGCGGTTCCGGACTGAAGCGCCTGGAACCGCTCGGCCACAGCGGCCGGCTGTTCAGAGTCGACGTTTCACTTCCGTACAAGGTTCCGTACCAGACAAATACATTCAGAAAATACTCCCAAATATTTAGATTTGTATTCAATGTTGAGAAATTTCTTTTTCTCAGAAATGTTTTTCTTGCTATCACCAGTCTGCGTTTTTATCCTCTCTAATTCGGCCCAATCTAATCCAACCATCATATCTGATTTAATTCGTCTAAATTCTGTTAACTTTGTTTTACGTTTGTTCCTGTCCATTGTTGTGCCTATAATTGATACCAGATGGCATGACCAACTAAGGCCACTCCAAACATCTATTAAATGCATAAAACGTAAGCATATTTATTTACACTGTGCATACTGTACTTGAGAATGTACATAGCTTAGATTTCTTGATTCTCTGTTCCACGCTGGTACACATACAATCAGTCCGAACTGTCTCTATAATAATATTGCTCAGTGGCTAACAGTGTGAATCACAGAACACCAATAGTGTCGTGCTAATTCATAGTTGTTGTCTTACTCCGAGAACGGGGAAAGGGGGGGAGGGAGAAGGGAGGGAGTCTTAATAAGAAGCGCTGACGTTTACATGCAGCGAGAAAAGGCGAGGACAGCGTCCTCTGGTGGCGTCTGTAGCGACACCAACAGGGAGACGGCGGGCCCTGGCTCCCCATTGCATGTTGACGGCTTGTTCAAATACAAGTACGGCCACTTACATAGAGGCATACCAGGAATTACCTTAGAGTCATTACGAGAAACTCAAGGTTTCAGCGAAATGAAAACGACTAAAACAAACACGCAGTAAACAAACACACATATCAAATCACCAAACTTGAACCACTATCCGTAAAGAAATGAATTATATCGACATAGAATTAGATGTCAACGAGACGAATGGATTAGCTCAAATGAGGTCTCCGACAACTGATCCCTTTGACATTAACGCCATAGACGAGGTAAATGAACAATAATACGTGCATAACACATACATCACACTAAATGATGAAATAGTAATACATAGACAAATTACACTGGAGTTCAAAATTAAAACAGCAAACGGAGATTTTGTAAGGCTGCTTTTATTTTTCCACAAAACGGTATAAACGGCTGATAGTAAAATAGAAACAATGTAAAGAATACAGAATGTAAACAACTGCTAGATGAATAACTGTGGAGAAAAATGTTCTTCGTTTTTTCCAACTTAACGGATTTGCACACACACATTCCGAGAACTGGTTAGTGTGTTCAGTATGCGTTGTGATCATCTCTGGCAGCAATATACGCCTGACAACGACGGGACAAGCTGTGACTGACACTATCAGTCTCATGTTGAGGCAATAACGCCCATTCTTCTTGCAGAGCTGTTCGCAAGTCTTGCTGGCCAGGGTAGTTGACGTACACCTTCTAGAGCACGTTGGGTGGCACGGGATACATGCGGACGTGCATTGTCCTGTTGGAACAGCAAGTTCCCTTGTCGGTCTAGGAATGGTAGAACGATGGATTCGATGACGGTTTGGATGTACCGTGCACTATTCAGTGTCCCCTCGACGATCACCAGTGGTGTACGGCTAGTGTAGGAGATCGCTCCCCACACCATGATGCCGGGTGTTGGCCCTGTGTGCCTCGGTCGTATGCAGTCCTGATTGTGGCGCTCACCTGCACGGCGCCAAACACGCATACGACCATCATTGGCACCAAGGCAGAAGCGACTCTCATCGCTGAAGACGACACGTCTCCATTCGTCCCTCCATTCACGCCTGTCGCGACACCACTGGAGGCGGGCTGCACGATGTTGGGGCGTGAGCGGAAGACGGCCTAACGGTGTGCGGGACCGTAGCCCAGCTTCATGGAGACGGTTGCGAATGGTCCTCACCGATACCCCAGGAGCAACAGTGTCCCTAATTTGCTGGGAAGTGGCGGTGCGGTCCCCTACGGCACTGCGTAGGATCCTACGGTCTTGGCGTGCATCCGTGCGTCGCTGCGGTCCGGTCCCAGGTCGACGGGCACGTGCACCTTCCGCCGACCACTGGCGACAACATCGATGTACTGTGGAGACCTCACGCCCCACGTGTTGAGCAATTCGGCGGTACGTCCACCCGGCCTCCCGCATGCCCACTATACGCCCTCGCTCAAAGTCCGTCAACTGCACATACGGTTCACGTCCACGCTGTCGCGGCATGCTACCAGTGTTAAAGACTGCGATGGAGCTCCGTATGCCACGGCAAACTGGCTGACACTGACGGCGGTGGTGCACAAATGCTGCGCAGCTAGCGCCATTCGACGGCCAACACCGCGGTTCCTGGTGTGTCCGCTGTGCCGTGCGTGTGATCATTGCTTGTACAGCCCTCTCGCAGTGTCCGGAGCAAGTATGGTGGGTCTGACACACCGGTGTCAATGTGTTCTTTTTTCCATTTCCAGGAGTGTATACCAGAGATCTTCGCAACAGCGATCGGCAACCCTTCAGGCACCTCAGGCACGGGTGCAGCCTACATGGCCCCTGCATGCCTCAGCGTCACGCACTCGCCCTGTCACAGCGACGGATGAACACTAGGTGGCGGATCGGCTCTAGCAGAGGCCACTACTTCTAAGGGACCGATTGGCATCCGCCACACACGTGACCCGAAAATAGTGCCAACGCCGGCCGCTTAGATAGCCTCTCCTACCCTCTGGTGGATGCTACACACCGAATCGTCTTAGGACCTTCTCGAAGCGCATCCTAGGGACCGATGCCGCTTTACTCAGCATTCATCGTTGTTTTCCTTGGTATAATTAGACTATATCCAGGATACACGTTTCTATCGCTACGCTAGTATTATTCAGGACAACTTCATCGGACTTAGAATATTTCACATAGAAGTGTAATTGTCTGTGAAGATCCTCATTTTGTTACTTGTCAGACTCTGGAATCGCCATACTGTCAGGCCTTCTTACCTGTGAGACATGAAACTGTGATTTTATTACCATCGTCCGAAGCAGAAATTCCTTTCCTTGATCAATAAACTTTTGTAAACTGCGATCACAGTGTCAGTGCGAGCGACACATCCATCGATGTTTTATTTTTTAATTTCCACGAACCTAAAAATATTTTCCAATCTTTACCTTGTGTTCAGTATGAAATTTTTAGGATTAACTAAGCATTACACTTCTTTAACCTCGTTTGACGAACCTTACTATCAACGACCAAAACGAAGGTGATGGAATGTAGTCGAATTAAGTCTGGTGATGCTGAGGGAATTAGATTAGGAAATGAGACACTTAAAGTAGTAAAGGAGTTCTTTTATTTGGGGAGCAAAATAACTGATGATGGCCGAAGTAGAGAGGATACAAAATGTAGATTGGCAGTGGCAAGGAAAGCGTTTCTGGAGAAGAGATATTTGTTAACATCGAGTATATATTTAAGTGTCAGGAAGTCGTTTCTGGAAATATTTGTTTGGAGTGTCGCCATGTATGGAAGTGAAACATGGACTATAAATAGTTTGGACAAGAACAGAATAAAAGCTTTCGAAATGTGGTGCTACAGAAGAATGCTGAAGATTAGATGGGTAGATCACATAACTAATGAGGAGATATTGAACAGAATTGGGGAGAAGAGGAGTTTGTGGCACAACTTGGCTAGAAAAAGGGATCGCTTGGTAGGACATGTTCTGAGGCATCAAGGGATCACCAATTTGTTATTGCAGGGCAGCGTGGAGAGTAAAAATCGTAGAGGGAGACCAAGAGATGAATACACTAAGCATATTAAGAAGGATGTAGGTTGCAGTAGGTACTGGGAGATGAAGAAGCTTGCACAGGATAGAGTAGCGTGGAGAGCTGCATCAAACCAGTCTCAGGACTGAAGACCACAACAACAACATTATTAATGTATGATCTAGAAGCCCGTTTTATAGTACACACAAACCAAAAAGGTAACTGAGCGAGGCGGCGCTGTGCAACTGGACTCGCATTCGGGAGGACGACGGTTCGAACGCGCAACCGGCCATCCTGATTTCGGTTTTCTTTCCATGATTTCTCTAAATCGCTTCAGGCAGATGACTTGATGTTTCGTGTGAAAGGGCACGACCGACTTCCTTTCCCATCCTTCCCTAAACCAATGGTACCGATGGCCTCGCTGTTTGGTCCCACCAACCAAAACTGAACTGTACATTTTAATTCCATGGTACGAAATACTGTTTTAAGTTTTTTTTGTTTGATTTTTCTCGGTACGTGTAAGTTATGTACGGTGCTTTTACCGTAACCATGAATAGAGATATTAGTCTGCTAATTATTGTATGTAGATGGAGTTATATGATGTAGGTAGAATCTTTACCTCTTTACACAAATTTTTACAATGAATCTAATAATTGTTTTAGATACGTTCTTGTGACACATTCTTATCATTTGGATATTGCTGCCATTTTTGTGTCCTTGGTCGACAGTAAAAAAATATCGGAGGCAAGGACTGAGTGCATATAGGGATAGTAAGTGACTACGATGCACTTCCTGTGACAGTGATCACAGGACTCTGTAAGAGCATAGCACGCTCTTTGTTAGTATATGGGCTTGCAGCTTCCATTTAAGCTGACAGACGACGCATTCATCGCATGTAAAGCAACTATGATTCGAAACAGAAGTCGCCTTCTTTCGTTACTGTCACGTGACTTCTGAATGTTCTCCTGATCCGCGGTCACATTATAGAACAAGCATCACTTTCGATATTTCTCACAGAGAGGAGACTAAGGAATACGGAAAGACGCACACCGTATTTAAGTGCAACAGCACCGATTAACTGGAGGTTACGGAAAAAGGTGATATAATACTGCAGTGCAAATAGAATTTCGACCAAAAGTATTAGTATACATCATCCCTCAGAAGATCCTCTTCGTTGGAGTGGAAAGAAATGTCTAACAGTTATTTCATTCACTTCAAACCCAACTAGGTTATCGAAAGGCCACTGAATACTTTGGCAAGTCGCCCAATAGTTGTACACCGTACATCAGATTCCTATCCACACAGTGGAATAAATCCTTCACTCGCTTAGACCGGAGCACGTTTAGACACGGAGCACGTTTGCAAAGAACACTTTCCTCGGGAACCGTTCTTGGTAGAGCGTGACTATGGAAGATTTGCAGTACCATCTGCTGCGGGCTCTGACAAACTTCACGGCATCAGCTAAGTGAACGTCTTAGCGCGAAGAACATACCTGTGGTTTTGTCCAAGGTGAGAAAATTTTGTTCCTCAAATATCGGAGCTCCTACGTAGCGTACCTTTTAGAATTGAGAATAGATAAATATATGTTCGTTTACAAGAGAAAAAAAAAAGGTTCAAATGGCTCTAAGCCCTATGGTACTTAACAGCTGAGGTTATCAGTCCCCTAGAACTTAGAACTACTTAAACCTAACTAACCTAAAGACATCGCACACATCCATGGCCGAGGCAGGATTCGAACCTATGACAGTAGCGGTCACGCGGTTCCAGACTGTAGCACCAAGAACCGCTCGGCCACCCCGGCCGGCTTTACAAAAGATTATTGTGCTTTACGAGCTATATTTGCGTGATTTGAAACCCTGAAAGTTACTGTTGTAGTTTCGAAAGTAAGTCCAACATGTCGATGAGGCACATTGACGCACTGTTTTGCTTTGCCATCGTAACTGATACCCCAGTTAAGGGATCTTTAAGACGACAGGAGTTGAAAACGGAATCTGACAAAAAGGGAGGAGGAGAATAAAATGTATAAATTGCTAAAAAAGAAGCTATTTGAACCTATATCTATATCAAGCAGAAAGAACTAATTCCATTAGGGCAAAGACACGCCGGCTGGAGTGGCCGAGCGGTTCTAGGCGCTACAGTCTGGAACCGCGGGACCGCTACGGTCACAGGTTCGAATCCTGCCTCGGGCGTGGGTGTGTGTGATGTCCTTAGGTTAGTTAGGTTTAAGTAGTTCTAAGTTCTAGGGGACTGATGACCTCAGAAGTTAAGTCCCATAGTGCTCAGAGTCATTTGAACCATTTGTCAAAGACTCGTAGTGCTAGAAATTTCTAAAAGCAAGAACAAGGGAAAATATGAATAGGCCTGCTTTTGATGTCATCATTAGTGTTCTGTTCAAAGGCAGGTTTTCACATGATAAGTCTCGGCCGCTTGCTCTCAATCTCCTCTCACATTCTAGTCCTTACAAATCTTCTGTTAGCAAGCACTTCCTTCTGAACGAATGCCTCATCCAATTCTTCTTCCTCTCTCTTACAACCTGCAGCTATCTGATCAACATGATGAAAATTGTCTTTATATTTAGTGCTTGAAACAATAGAACCAACCAAAAAGAAGTTTAAAAAAAATGGATCTGGTGCCTTAGTTATAAAAGATAGGGTCACGATGTTTGTGCCATGGGAAACACATTTTTAGTGTGCATAAATTACAAGTTGGACAGCGACGATGAACGGGCCTGTAATTAGGGTTCAAACTTATATGTAGGTCATATTATAATAACAAAGTTTGGAATTTCACCAAAAAATTTGTTTACTGCCAGTATAATATTTGTATTTTATCACGTTAATTGGTGTAAGTAACCCTGCAATTTTCTTTACAGCCAATAAAATACATTCTGAAAATTTTAGTAGTGTGTTTCGTGTGCGCATTGTGTCCTGTGATACGTGTAAACGTGCCCCCATAGATGCGTAAACCTACTGCATAATCGGGGCAGCTTTACGCACTCGACTGCACCAATACCAAATTATTTTGCACTGAGCTAGAAGTATATATATCAAGTTATACCATAATACTCATAAAACAAAATAGTTTTAAAACTTAAGAAGTTCCGAAAAGAAATCTGCTTAAATGTGCTCCGGTCTACCTTACAGGGCGCCCCCCTATGACACTACTTGACTGATGTAGCTGTGTGTTGGATCATGTTTAGAACCCAGCCTCTTGTCCTTGGTGGACAGTACTCCCACTGACTGAGCTATCTAGGTAAGACTTGCCTTTACGGCTGCGATTCTTCAGGAAGTGCTGCTAGTCCAAGAAGGTGTGCAGGAGAGCACCCGCCAAATGTGAAAAGTAACTATATGTTTTGTGGCTTGCGGAGTATGTAGGTGGATGCAGATATAGGTATGGACTGGATTTGGTTTATGATCTGTCTCGTCTCTTAGTCGCTTACTATCGACGAACACGTCTGGACAGATATTTCACACTGTCACTTTACTGTGCCTAATCCACGAATATACTTTGTCTAACGAACAGTGCACGTTTCGCTTTACCATGTACGATAACGTTGAAGAATAAAGCTTGTGCTTGAATTCTGTCAAGGCAACACATCAGTGGCCCATCATGTTGTCAGAACTTTTGGTGTGATACACTACTGGCCATTAAAATTGCTTCACCAAGAAGAAATGCAGATGATAAACGGGTATTCATTGGACAAATATATTATACTAGAACTTACATGTGATTACATTTTCACGCAATTTGGGTGCATAGATCCTGACAAATCAGTACGCAGAACAACCACCTCTGGCCGTAATAACGGCCTTGGTACGCCTGGGCATTGAGTCAAACAGAGCTTGGATGGCGTGTACAGGTACAGCTGCCCATGCAGCTTCAACACGATACCACAGTTCATCAAGAGTAGTGACTGACCAGATGTTTTCAATTAGTGAGAGATCTGGAGAATGTGCTGGCCAGGGCAGCAGTCGAACATTTTCTGTATCCAGAATGGCCCGTAAAGGACCTGCAACATGCGGTCGTGCATTATCCTGCTGAAATGTGGGGTTTCGCAGAGACACGGGTCGTAAAACATCTGAAATGTAACGTCCACTGTTCAAAGTGCCGTCAATGCGAACAAGAGATGACCGAGACGTGTAAGCAATGGCACCCCATACCATCACGCCGGGTGACACGCCAGTATGGCGATGACGAATACACGCTTCCAATGTGCGTTCACCGCGATGTCGCCAAACACGGATGCGACCATCATGATGCTGTAAACAGAACCTGGATTCATCCAAAAAAATGATGTTTTGCCATTCGTGCACCTAGGTTCGTCGTTGAGTGCACCATCGCAGGCGCTCCTGTCTGTGATGCAACGTCAAGGGTAACCACAGCCATGGTCTCCGAGCTGATAGTCTATGCTGCTGCAAACGTCATCGAACTGTTCGTGCTGATGATTGTTGTCTTGAAAACGTCCCCATCTGTTACTCAGGGATTGAGACGTGGCTGCACGATCCGTTACAGCCATGCGGATAAGATGCCTGTCATCTCGACTGCTAGTGATACGAGGCCGTTGGGATCTAGCACGGCGTTCCTTATTACCCTCCTGAACCCACCGATTCCATATTCTGCTAACAGTCATTGGATCTCGACCAACACGAGCAGCAATTTCGCAATACGATAAACCGCAATCGCGAAAGGCTACAATCCGACCTTTATCAAAGTCGGAAACGTGATGATACGCATTTCTCTTCCTTACACGAGGCATCACAACAACGTTTCACCAGGCAACGCCGGTCAACTGCTGTTTGTGTATGAGAAATCGGTTGGGAACTTCCCTCATGTCAGCACGTTGTTGGCGCCAACCTTGTGTGAATGCTCTGAAAAGCTAATCATTTGCATATCACAGCATCTTCATCGTGTCGGTAAAATTTCGCGTCTGTAGCACGTCATCTTCGTGGTGTAGCAATTTTAATGGCCATTAGTGTAGTTTTAGACCATTCATTAGGAAAGCAGATTTTGATAGATGTCAACACATCCTTGATATTCTTACGGTAGAGCTACTTTACTGAAATGTCTGCAGTACGGCTTGTACAATCTTGTCTCGTGGGAATATTTCAATATGGGTATATTTTGCTGTTACAGGTGGGTTCCCGATATCCAGCTCTACATTACGCAGAGTTCCGGAATCCGACTGCTATTTCAAAGGTATGGACGCTCGCATGAAGGCCTATCAGTTATTTTGTTCCCATGCCATAACATCAAACAAGAGCCAACCTCCAGGTATACTGTAGCAGCGGAAAGCCGTTGAGTCTAATGTTCGAGCTTTCTGAATTCTCTGCATCCAGTCTAAATCAACACAGTCGTGTGCCTTGGGAGCTTGTTAATGTTCAGCTCGACGATTATGGTCCACAAATTCAGCAAGTTACGAACTGTCTTTTTGCACGACTACAAGCGTAATAATTTGTTGTTTAACACACAAACCTTCACGATATCCTGAGAAATGACTTAGTGAGTAATATGTAGAAGAAAAATACATTTCTTGGTTATTACACATTGTCTGAATAATTTCGATCATCAAAACCAAAAGGAAATGCATAAAAATGCTTTACTCTATGGAAAATACTCTGACCTAGGAACGATATAGGAATAATTTATCAATTACAAAGTGTTCTTTACGGATAACGTTCGCAAAAGTGTTATGCAGTCGTCCGAGTCACGTAATTGCCTGTGTTAGGCAGTTTAGAAACCAGTATCCTGATAATGAACGACACTGTGTGTTGTCACAAATTTGAAATATAAAAAGTCTTCATCGCAGAGTTCTTCATTAAGTGTTACGCGTTTCAAAATTTCACTTCAAAATTTGTCTTGCTTTCTACGGTCAATGCAAGCGCCACCTGCTGGCCATCGTTTACCTCTTAGATAGTTTAATCGTCACTCTCAGTCTAGCAATGGTTCTATTCGATAGATGACAGCACTGTCAAATATCCCTACATGACATGAGATTTGTACTGTATTCAGTTTATGTGCTCACTTTCGTGAGCTTTGTACTAAGGTTCGATTTTTATATAAGTACGATGCCGTTTGGAATTTCTGTGTATTGGAATAATTATATGCACTCTTACGTATATATTCTGTCATTAATTTCTTGTGCACTTCATTCCACAGCCTCAGTCTGATGATGAAATTTTGAAGCGCATAACGCTTAATAAAGAACTGTGCGATCAAGACCGTTCTGTATTTCATATTTGTGCCAAATCTGAACGGTTGCCTCCTCTACTACGGACGTATTTCTAGATAAAGTAATGGACTATGTATTGTGTAGCAATGGTAGTCAGACGTCGTGACTGATAGGAAACACTCGTCGAAAATAATTGGAGTTTTTCTCAAGTTTAACATTCCAATTTGGGTTGAATATCGCCCTTTTCTCTTGAGACATGCGATACACACGATTATTGCAATAACGAAAACAAAATAATTTTCTCAAATTACATAAGAGAATCTTTGTATAAAATTATATAAAATACGTAAGCAACAATCAGAAAGGACGTAAAGGACAGAGACTATACCCGAAAATAAAATCAAACGTACGTCTACGTCATACTTACGAGAAGCTAGTCCATAGAAGACTACCATCAGGTGAACTCACTGGCGTCAGTATTATTTAAATGTTAATTATTTGTTTTAATTTTGGTCCAAAATTGCAGTTATAAGAGTTGAAGGACATTAAAGCGCCAGAGAAAAGTCTTTAGCCTATCCCCGACGTTATTCTGGCTGTACACTGAGCGAGCAGTAAAGGAAAACAAAGAGAAATTTGGGGAGTACAGGCAGAAGAAATAAAAGCTTCGAAGTTTGCCCCTGACACCGTACTTCTGTCACAGACGGCACATACTTGCAAGATGAGTTGAACGGATTGGATAATGACTACAAACAAGTTGTAAGCTGGACACCAAGAAAAGTAAAAAAAGTTTAAAGAAATGTTCTTAATTTAAATCAGCTGATACTAGATTGGGAAATGAGAGGCTGAAAGTTGTAGAAGAAATTCTATTACGTGGCTAGCAAAGTTGCAGACGTTGGCAGAAGTAAAGAGGATATAAAATTTAGACTGATAATAGCAAGACAAGCCTTCTTGATAAAGAAAATTTTATTAGCAGTAAAGATAAATTTATGTTTAGGAATTATTTTCTAAAGATACGGATATTTTGAAATGTGGTGCCACAGACGGACGCTGAAGTTAAGATGATTGATCAGTGAATAAATACTGAACCGAATTTTAGAGGCCGGCCGAAGTGGCCGCGCGTTTCTGGTGCTGCAGTCTGGAACCGCGAGACCGCTACGGTCGCAGGTTCGAATCCTGCCTCGGGTATGGATGTGTGTGATGTCCTTAGGTTAGTTAGGTTTAACTAGTTCTAAGTTCTAGGGGACTAATGACCTCAGCAGTTGAGTCCCATAGTGCTCAGAGCCATTTGAACCAATTTTAGAGAAAAAGAGTTTTATGACACTATTAGCTTAGCGCCGACTGCTTCGCTCTGTAGACTGTGTGGCCTGCAATGATTTTTTGTTTTTATTTCATCGAATTTTTATGTTGTCCACACATTTGCAACATCTAAGATATTCACGCTAATTAGGCCATATAATCATGGTCTTTTCCGAATGTACTTCTGATCAAAATGCGAGTCTGGTAGATGGAGTCCAAAGCTTTTGTTGATCATGCCTTTTGCGTTCATGTAGAGATATTTCCATAGCAACTTCCATCCATTAACAAACATTTCTTTGTAACTGGCCGAGAAGGAAATACCAATTTTCATTAATTTAGGTTTAAATTTTTTTATGCAACGAAATATTTTCTCTAAAATTTATAGCCTCTTAGGGGTTAAATCTCCAGCAACCCTGAAACACGTAATTTATTTTTTCATTTCTAACTGAGAAGTCAAATGCCAATTGTCATAGGTGTAGCCTTAAAAAATCCTTTAGTAGTTCTTTAGTAATGATATATGTTCAATGAAGCTATCACCCATTATTTCAGCCCCATAGGGTTACATTAAAAAAATTCTGAAACAAGTATTTCTTTATTTCTCACTGAGAAACTAAATACCAAGTTTCGTAGGTTTAGCTTCAAAATCGTCTTGATAGCTCCATTTAAAAAAAAAATTTTAAAAATAAAAAAAAAACTTAATATCCCTTTTCACCCCCCCCCCCCCTTAGGGCGGAAATTTCGAAAACTCCCTTTTTCTTCAATGACACCTGTAGTGTAAGATCCACACCACATTTCAAATTTCTTTCCTTAGCGGCTTGGGCTAGACGATGATGAGTCAGTCAGGATATTGCCGTTTAAACGTAGAGATCTGACCAAAGAAGCGGTAGGTTTATATGACAGATTCTGGAAGATCAAGGAATAGTTTATGTGGTGTGTGTGTGTTTGTTTGTTTGTGTGTGTGTGTGTGTGTGTGTGTGTGTGTGTGTGTGTGTGTGTGTGTGTGGTGTGTGCGTGCGGACTAAGGTCCTGGTACAAATGGTAGAGCGAGACCATGTTTTTAATACAGTAAACAGATGTAATTGGATGAAAGGTGCAATATCTACACAGGCACGAAAATCATGCACAAGATGAATTAGCATACACTGCTGCTTAAAACCAGTCTTTGAACTCACGACCTCTGCAAAAGCAGCCACTTTCCCTTCCTAGTAGATTCCACACCTGGGCCCCATTTTTCTCGAGATGTGAATGTCTTTAGGAGAGACGATAAGTGTGGCGGGCTACTTGTTGGTCGACCCTCCGTCCAGGCCCCGTATCATGTGTGCACAGGGTCGGCCGGGGCAGTGATACAGGGTTCCCGGCCACCCAGGATGTCGAATGGCGCTGTCTCCCTGCCCCTACCAGAGAGAAGCTCATCGCTTCCCTGAGGCGACTCGGCCGGTAGATCTTGCCACTTACGTCCAGTTTCTAAAAGATTTGTGATGTTATCGGCATTTATTGGACGAGACTTCAGCGGAAAGTCTCGAAACGAAAGGGTGTGGTGGTCAGGCAAGGGTCTCGTTTTGTTGTAGAAATAAAACAGGGAAAGAGATGGCGATACCGTTGTGATTTTATACCTTCTGGTGCCACTGATGACATTGTCACCATAAGAACCATAAATATGAGCATGTCTGATATAGTCACTGTCTTATTTTCAAGTGGAGTGCGCTTCTCAGAACCGCAGCCAATCGGCGAAGGACACCTCTTTGTAGTAGGTCCTCAGCGGTTAAGAAGTGTCACAAGATACAAATGGAGTAGGTTTAGGGAGCGACAGAGCTTACCCTTCTAAGCATCCAATACTGTCAGAACCTTTCATCCGATCTGATTCAAGCCGCGAGGAGTGGCCGCACGGTTCGAGGCGTCATGTCACGGACTGCGTGGCCCCTCCCGCCGGAGGTTTATGTCCTACCTCAGGCATGGGTGTGTGTGTGTGTGTGTTGTTCTTAGCATAAGTTAGTTTAAGTAGTGTATAAGTCTAGGGACCGATGACCTCAGCAGCTTGGTCCCTTAGAAATTCACACACATTTTGATCTGACTCATCCATCCTCATTCATATTTCCTTAAATTACTCTAACAAGGGAACATTCCCAGGTGTAAATAATTCATCTAGATGAAGCTTGGCGGGTATATAGAAGGGTCAAAATAATGCAGTACATACTTCTTCATTTTTGCCCAATTTCCCTTTTAAGGGGTAAAACAAACCCCGAAAGATAATTTAGCTTGTTACGTATGGAGAGAATATGTTTGAAACCATGATACATAAAAATATGTTTCATAGCAAAGTATAAATATAAGCAATGTTCTTGAAAATTGTTTACATAACTTTTGTAATAATCTGAAATTTTGAAGAGTGCCCCACCAACATTTATTAACTTTTATAAATAATTATTTTACAACATAAATTGAAGAAGCTTTCACATCGCATCCATCAGTCCATTTTTCGAAAATAAGCCGTGCACAATGTACTGTGGGGAAAAATTCTTTTGAGCGTCATATACCTGCGGACAAGGACTTATTCATCTAGTGATCCCAAAAGGCTCAATGAAACAGGTACAGCCGTTGGATTCGATGTTGGAAGGACATTGTGAGAAGATTTTCAGATCTAGTTCGCTGAATGACTGTGATATCAGCCTCCACTTGCTGAATGACTGTGTAATCAAGCTGCAGTGACCAGTACATGATCAGTTTTCTTCGCCAAGGTTTTCCAATATACTGAAATATGCTTCATACAAATCAGGATATTTAAAGGATCGTCGGCCACAATTTGCGATTCCTGCTGAATTTTTTTATATTGTGTTGCCGTCATCTGTATTACGTGAAGAAATTTCGTTCTTTTCATGCGCATAGTGTTTAAAAAAGCGTTATGATTTAAGTAATCTTTAGAGATTATCATCACTGTAATGATTTTGTATCATGATAATGAATTACTCATTATTTGCAATTGGCAAAATACACGTACGTGAAAAGGAAAAATAAAAACAAAACATGAATGTAAAAAATAAAAAATTAGAAAATAAATGAAAGATATGTAAAATAAACAATTAGAATAACAATCAATATTTAGATATTTTAATTAGATATGTTGCAAATACTTCGACAGCATGTTGTGTACAGCATATTTTCCAAAAATGAGGTTTTAGAAAACCAGCTGTATTACACGTGAATGGATGTGGCTCGAGGGCTTCTTTAATTTATGTCGTAACTAAAGTTTTTATTTTTCGTAATTAGTTAACGGTGGTGGGGTGTCTTGCAAAATTTCAAATTATTACAAAAGTTGATTCTACAGTTGCAAGACTGTTGCATTTCTACTTCTATGTGAAACATTTTTTTTTTATATTTCAGCGTTAGAAGATACTCCCCCTGAACCTAATATGCCAAATTTCTTTTTGGGGTGTGATTTACCCCTCACAAGTGAAACTGGGTAAAAACGAAAAAACACGTATTGCATTATTTTGACCCCTCTACATATCCGCCAAGCTTCATCAAGATCGTTTGTTTACACCTGGGAATGTTCCTTTGTAAGAAAAAAACAGAACGAGCAGAGCTATCAGATAGTATTCACTGAGCATGTTATTGGCACGTACACTCCTGGAAATTGAAATAAGAACACCGTGAATTCATTGTCCCAGGAAGGGGAAACTTTATTGACACATTCCTGGGGTCAGATACATCACATGATCACACTGACAGAACCACAGGCACATAGACACAGGCAACAGAGCATGCACAATGTCGGCACTAGTACAGTGTATATCCACCTTTCGCAGCAATGCAGGCTGCTATTCTCCCATGGAGACGATCGTAGAGATGCTGGATGTAGTCCTGTGGAACGGCTTGCCATGCCATTTCCACCTGGCGCCTCAGTTGGACCAGCATTCGTGCTGGACGTGCAGACCGCGTGAGACGACGCTTCATCCAGTCCCAAACATGCTCAATGGGGGACAGATCCGGAGATCTTGCTGGCCAGGGTAGTTGACTTACACCTTCTAGAGCACGTTGGGTGGCACGGGATACATGCGGACGTGCATTGTCCTGTTGGAACAGCAAGTTCCCTTGCCGGTCTAGGAATGGTAGAACGATGGGTTCGATGACGGTTTGGATGTACCGTGCACTATTCAGTGTCCCCTCGACGATCACCAGTGGTGTACGGCCAGTGTAGGAGATCGCTCCCCACACCATGATGCCGGGTGTTGGCCCTGTGTGCCTCGGTCGTATGCAGTCCTGATTGTGGCGCTCACCTGCACGGCGCCAAACACGCATACGACCATCATTGGCACCAAGGCAGAAGCGACTCTCATCGCTGAAGACGACACGTCTCCATTCGTCCCTCCATTCACGTCTGTCGCGACACCACTGGAGGCGGGCTGCACGATGTTGGGGCATGAGCGGAAGACGGCCTAACGGTGTGCGGGACCGTAGCCCAGCTTCATGGAGACGGTTGCGAATGGTCCTCGCCGATACCCCAGGAGCAACAGTGTCCCTAATTTGCTGGGAAGTGGCGGTGCGGTCCCCTACGGCACTGCGTAGGATCCTACGGTCTTGGCGTGGATCCGTGCGTCGCTGCGGTCCGGTCCAAGGTCGACGGGCACGTGCACCTTCCGCCGACCACTGGCGACAACATCGATGTACTGTGGAGACCTCACGCCCCACGTGTTGAGCAATTCGGCGGTACGTCCACCCGGCCTCCCGCATGCCCACTATACGCCCTCGCTCAAAGTCCGTCAACTGCACATACGGTTCACGTCCACGCTGTCGCGGCATGCTACCAGTGTTAAAGACTGCGATGGAGCTCCGTATGCCACGGCAAACTGGCTGACACTGACGGCGGCGGTGCACAAATGCTGCGCAGCTAGCGCCATTCGACGGCCAACACCGCGGTTCCTGGTGTGTCCGCTGTGCCGTGCATGTGATCATTGCTTGTACAGCCCTCTCGCAGTGTCCGGAGCAAGTATGGTGGGTCTGACACACCGGTGTCAATGTGTTCTTTTTTCCATTTCCAGGAGTGTACTTACCCGAGCAAATCTCAACTCACTGCACAAGAACCAAAATTTTAAGTAACTTGGAGAGGCGTACAGCCGACACGTCTTTCACGATATATCTGAAAGCGGTTCCGGCAGACAGGTAATGTATCTGCAACGTTCCCTACAACCTACATTAGTTTTGTTTATTGTATGGTGACGAGCGTGATTATATTTAATTTCTTTTATTTTCTCCTGCAAAATTACGATTATAATTACAGATAAACAATTCTGACCGTCTTAAACAGACATCTTTAGATCTAGTTAATGCTTATTACCTTTAAGTAATGTCTGAATTGGTGCGTACATTATTATCCCTTATCGCTGTAGCGCAGTCAACGATTGGTGTTAAACTTTCAGCTACGCCTCACTCCACCTTTAGTTAGGGCTAGCCAGCTGGGGAATTGGACGGCTATAATGAGAGAAAGCATAAAAGGTAAAGCTACGAGAGAATGTGGGCTCGGTAGGAATGAGACACCTTGAGTCCTGTTAGAAATTACACCTAGTGAAAAATACGTTTTAAGAATCGCAAGAAGAGAGGGGTACACTTGGAAAAAGGCCTGGAGGCAAGGGAAGGTACTAGGTGGATTACAGGGTATTGAGAAAGACGTTCTGATACGAGATCTTAGTTTGTAAGGCGTTCCAGGAGCAGACGTAGACTCGGATCACAATTTTGGAATGATGAAGATGATCGTCAGAAAGAATCAGCGTCTAAAGAACTGAGATACTAAGTATCGAGAAACGGTAATCGACTCTTGAAGTTCTCTGAGGCTGTAGAAACTGCAATAGTGAATTCCACAGTACGCATTTCAGTTGAAAAAGAATGGTCATCCCTGAAAAGGGAAATAACAGTTGAATGGATAAATATAAGTACAAGGAATGTGGCTACACAGAGCAAGAGAAGAAATACTTCCGTGAGAAGAAAATACAATAATGTTCAAGAAAAGAAAGCAATACAGGAGTATAAGTTACAAGTAGTGAATGTGCTTTGAAGCTAAACCAAGATTGGTGGAGGAATCGGTCGGTGAACTTGAAAACGTGGTAGTCGACATTAGAAGCGAAAAAGGAATTCCAGAGGAGAAAGCAGAAAACTGGAAAGAGTACAATGAAGGGCTCTCCGAGGGGGAGGAATTCACTATTGACCGTTTAGAAGAAGAAATGATTGTCGATTTGGAGGCCTTACGGGAATACAGTAATAGAATTCAACAGTTCTTTCCAATACACGCAGTCAAACAAGGGAGAAGGGATAAATAACATTCCTTTGGAAATTCTAAAGTCACTGAGGTTAGCGTGCAGAATCTGTGAGACTAGAGACATACCACAACGTCTTCGAAGAATGTCACGCACAGAATCCCGAAGACATGAAACGCCGATAAATGCAAGAACTACTGCATTCTGTGTAACAGTTTTTTTTAGCTGGTACAAAAAAATGCATGTAAGTCTTGTTGAAACTAGAGCCTGTGGATATTGATCCACAGGTCTTAAATGTAATTATACGTAAATTACATTAATGTTATTTTTGACAGTAGGAGGCATGTATATAAATCTGAACTTCTACAGTCACCCCACATCAAGTGCAACTTAACGCTTTCAGAGAGCGCTAGGAAGCGCACACCGTGTAAACTTTTAGAAAGTGAGATATAAACGTGATTAATGCCCTTCTCTCTCTCTCTCTCTCTCTCTCTCTCTCTGATCTTGTTTTTAATCGTATATATTGGCAACTAAAAAAAGTTAATACTAACAGTTGTAAGCAAACGTTTAAAAGCGAACGTCACGAGACAGAACATAACTATGCGTACAGTCTATTCAGATGAGTTAGACATTCCAGAATGAAATTTTAAAGCTGTGTGCCGGACCGAGACTCGAACTCGAGTCCTTTGCCTTCCCGAGTTCGAGTCTCGGTCCGGCACACAGTTTTAATCTGCCAGAAAGTTTAGAGTTAGACATTTTTATGAAATATGCGACACTAGCCCACACAGTGCAAGTTTTAAACGTAAATTAATGACGACTGAAAGAATTGCTTGCCAGAAGCGCGTGTGTGCTAATTGCAGGATGGACTCTGCGAGAGGACTTCCCGCTGCCGCATCCTCTTCGTCCTGTGCGCGATGTTTGTCCTTCGTGTTCATAATGCGGCAGGCAGGCGATGCGGCATCCGATAACGGGCAGCACGGATGTGGCTCGCAAGGTCGCACGTAAGGAGGATGCGCATCCTTATCTGTTCTCACCATCAGGTGTTGAGGCATGTATAACAGATACTGAATGGAACGCTCAAGGGCGTTGAAAACGAGTTCCAGTCAAATGCGCCCCAATAGGAAACTTGCCCCGACCGTAGCGTACAAGTCTGTGAGTACCTGTGGCACCCATGTGAACCAGCTGTCCACATGGAATGAGTCAGCAGAAGCGGTGTCGGAACGTAAATCTCAATTTCCACTTCGGAGAAGAGTCGTGTGAGTTGGTGCAGTAGTTAAAGAGCCCTCCACATTATACGTGGGAGCTCAGCGAGTGATGAAACGTGCTAACATGTAAATGCTTCGTGTGGACTGCAACGTTCTCCGTTATTCGTCGAGGTCTGTACTACACGTCTTTATCGGATGTTAACCGTTGAAACAGTAACATTTCGAAGTATTTACTAATCTTTGGCACATTTGTTTCTTTTCTTAACAGTAACTAATAAAGCAGTCTTCAATCCGAAGGGCCTTTGGAACGTCTTGCTGACACTCATCCTATTGGAGGTGGTATTCCCCTCCGATTCATAACTTTTGGGCTGACTTGTCCCACCAATTATAGAGGACCTAAGTTAACGTGGATTCCGAAACACGGCGAAACGTTCGGTTTTTCAGGTCATCTCGGTAATTTAGTTGTTAACGACATTGGCTATTAACGCGGAGGTCCTGGATTGGATTCCCGATGGCCACGTCAGACTTCTCTGTCGCGAAAAGATATGGAACATGCTCCGCTCAGTTTCATAAGGTCTAATGTGAAGCCGGTTGATAAAATAATCTTTGAAGTTCCCTGGCAGGCCGTGAAATGAACGTCGAATAGAAAGGCTTACAAAGGGCTGGTAGCCGCATGTCATCTGTTTATTTATTAATTTTTATTACCCTAGTGGCGACGGAAGTGACACAATCGTAGGACCCACTGCGGACTAAACGCAAAGTATTGGATTTTGAATCTGTTACTTACCTACTTAGTAACCGAACAACTACTTACCTTAAGTTGCTTAATTTGCGACGATGACCCAAATACACATTAATTTTCCAATTTACAGTCCAATATTAATTCTCTTTACAAAGTGTTACAGTAATTTTCTTTACATTATTTTGCTATGAGCTACATAACTTCATCGGGTTGTTTCCAAGTTTCGCAAAATTAATATTTTAGAAAACAACTGCTCGGTTTAGAAAACAAAAAATGAGAAAATATCTTTATTTAACATTATACGTTTATCATATGCGAAGTGGCGTTGGTTGTAGGCCGTCCGGTGTGTCCGAGCGGTTCTAGGCGCTTCAGTCTGGAACCGCGAGACCGCTACGGTCGCAGGTGCGAATCCTGCCTCGGGCATGGATGTGTGTGAGGTCCTTAGGTTAGTTAGGTTTAAGTAGTTCTAAGTTCTAGTGGACTGATGACCTCAGAAGTTAAGTCCCATTGTGCTCAGAGCCATTTGAACCATTTGATTGTTATAGTTTATCAGTACTATGTGTTAGCGTTAAACCAATTTAACGTGCTTCACACAATTCAAAAACACGTTTCATCATTAGTTGAATTTTCTCATTATGAGAGTACTGAAGAGCGACCTACTTTAACTGGTAAAAATCAGTCAACAGTCTTAGCTGTCATCTTCAGATGACAAACATGTTTTGTTGTCAAGCATGTTCATTTTATGCTGAAATCATGCATAAGATGTCAAGTGGATAAAACACAGCACATTATAAACGTTTGTCATCGCTAAAATATTTAAAGCCACACAGCGTCTTGTCCAAAACGCCACGTCCATAAAATATTTTAGTGATGACAAACGTTTATAATGTGCTGAGTTTTATTGGTCCAAATGGCTCTGAACACTATGGGACTTAACATCTGAGGTCATCAGTCCCCTAGACTTAGAACTACTTAAACCTAACTAACCTAAGGACATCACACACATCCATGCCCGAGGCAGGATTCGAACCTGCGACCGTAGCAGCAACGCGGTTCCGGTCTGAAGTGCCTAGAACCACTCGAAGAGTTTTATTCACTTGAAATCTTGTGCATGAGGTCAGTGGTTTACAACAAAAAATATGCAGGACCTGAAGATAACAGTTATGACTGTTGAAACCGGTTGTCTTGGGAAAAAAAAAGAATTTTGTGCTATCTTGGCTTTTGAATGGTTTTAATTCTTATCATCAGGTTATCGTCATTCAGCTCGTATGGCTAAAACATTAAAACTCCAACCACATTTGCTGAGTTTTGCCAGTCTGATGATGACAACTCTCTCGTGAAACGCATAGTTGACTGCTAATAAATAGTACTGACGTCTTTGTTCTCTGTTTGATCGTGACTATAACTTTCTGATTACAACTTTATTAGAATCTGTGTTACATCATTTCCCTTAGCCTTTATGTAGCGGGGGTGACACCTTCGGCTGTAGAACTTGCTTTAGTTAGAATTGATTTCAGTGTTACACCGCTATCAGGCTCATGTACGATAACCGGTGGCCTTGTTGAAACCGATTAATCATCACCATTCATCTCATAAAGGGGCGAAAAATCGATGTCCGCTACACTGAAACTTCTCGACGGCAGCATAGTTACTGTACTTGCTGATGTACTGCGGCCGTTCACATATAAGCAGAAAAGAAGTTTCAGCACAGCGGATATGGGATTTTGGCCCCACTCTGAGTTGTTTAGTGATGATTGTCTGCCATCGTAGGTGAGCTTGAAGATGGTGCAATGTGACGCCGAAGTTAACTGCGAAGAAAACACGACGTGTAAACACAGTTAAAGGGCCGGCCGCGGTGAACGAGCGGTCAGCCCGGAACTGCGCTGCTGATACGGTCGCAGTTCTAGGGGACTGATTACCTCAGATGTCAAGTCCCATAGTGCTCAGAGCCATTTTTGAACAGCTGAAGGTGTCACCCCCACTACATGAAGATTGAAGATACTGTAGCATCTGTTGTTGCATGATATATCGAAAATGGATGTACATATAATCTGTATGAGACTGTAGCTGTCTGACACAGTAAATTAGAAGCACTGACCACAAAGGAACAGGTTATATACCACCGTCGCTTTGTCTCTCGCTCAGAAATTACGTGACAAATCGTATGGAGTGAACTTGTCACTGTGATCTGCGGCCGCAGCTCTGTCAAGTGGGGAATAGACGATGTCTGCCACATTAGTCAATAGCGTGCAGTCTGCCTAAACGTTCACCATTTGAAGTACATTTGACAACGTGATGGCTTGATGTTTTGCTCCGGCACAGTCGTAACACTCCGTGGGGATGGCTCACAGTATCTGGACGCTGTTATTTGGTTACTGGTTATATAAAACTGTGTCTGTACCAAAGAATTCCTACCAAACGAACCTGATCTCCGCAACGACAGAAACGTTTTTCCCAGTGGTACTCAATACTGTAGGAACGCTACTCTCCGCCATTAGTTTTTGAATGTTAACCAGTCTTTTATTTGAAACTTCCTGGCAGATTAAAACTGTGTGTCGGACCGAGACTCGAACTCGTGACTTTTGCCTTTCGCGTGCAAGTGCTCTACCAACTGAACTACCCAAGCACGACTGACGCCCCGCCCTTACAGCTTTACTTCTGCCAGTACTTCGTCTCCTAACTTCCACCTTCTCACTAGGATTTCTACTTTCAAAACCTGATTTATACAAGAGTCATTAATAGCTATCTTTCGCAGCGGATGGATTCGTCTTTCTGTCACCTGGTAAAAGGTACTATTAGATGAGCAACTCAATTAAGAGATAGCTGCTGTGACAATGAGTGAGCGCTCCCAGTGTGAAAAGCGTACTCCAGCGATGTCACCTGACTGGTGTGTTGGGACGCCAGTCGGTGTCAGAGCGATCAAGGCGTTCAGTACGCGTGCCAATGGGTTTCGTCAAGGCCTAGTCATTGGAGCCCGGTGCATGCGACGCTCCACCTCTGTGCTGTTGAAGATCAAGGCCTTTGGCGTACTGCTTACCAAGGATCCATCGTGGGTGCTACCGTGTAGGCAACAGAGTTTTCGTAAGGGGATTCATGTTCAAACAGCTAGTAGACAGGCTACATCAGTGCTGCTCAAGCTCAATGCGGGACAGCAAGCAATTTTATGTACTCCTGGAATAAGCGTTACTTGTACTCGTATGTTGTTGTTGTTGTGGTCTTCAGTCCTGAGACTGGTTTGATGCAGCTCTCCATGCTACTCTATCCTGTGCAAGGTTCTTCATCTCCCAGTACCTACTGCAACCTACATCCTTCTGAATCTGTTTAGTGTATTCATCTCTTGGTCTCCCTCTACGATTTTTACCCTCCACGCTGCCCTCCAATACTAAATTTGTGATCCCTTGATGCCTCAGAACATATCCTACCAACCGATCCCTTCTTCTGGTCAAGTTGTGCCACAAACTTCTCTTCTTCCCACAACAACAACAACATACGAGTACAAGTAACGCATACTTCCTCATTAGTTATGTGATCTACCCATATAATCTTCAGCAATCTTCTGTAGCACCACATTTCAAAAGCTTTTATTTTCTTCTTGTCCAGACTATTTATCGTCCATGTTTCACTTCCGTACATGGCTACACTCCATACAAATACTTTCAGAAATGACTTCCGGACACTTAAATCTATACTCGATGTAAACAAATTTCTCTTCTTCAGAAACGCTTTCCTTCCCATTGCCAGTCTACATTTTATATCCTCTCTACTTCAACCGTCATCAGTTATTTTGCTCCCCAAATAGCAAAACTCCTTTAGTACTTTAAGTGTGTCATTTCCTAATCTAATTTCCTCAGCATCACCTGACTTAATTCGACTACATTCCATTATCCTCGTTTTGCTTTTGTTGATGTTCATCTTATATCCTCCTTTCAAGACACTGTCCATTCCATTCAACTGCTCTTCCAAGTCCTTTGCTGTCTCTGACAGAATTGCAATGTCATCGGCGAACCTCAAAGTTTTTATTTCTTCTCCATGGATTTTAATACCTACTCCGAATTTTTCTTTTGTTTCCTTTACTGCTTGCTCAATATACAGATTGAATGACATCGGGGAGAGGCTACAACCCTGTCTTACTCCCTTCCCAACCACCGCTTCCCTTTCATGTCCCTCGACTCTTATAACTGCCATCTGGTTTCTGTACAAATTGTAAACAGCCTTTCGCTCCCTGTATTTTACCCCTGCCACCTTTAGAATTTGAAAGAGAGTATTCCAGTCACCATTGTGAAAAGCTTTCTCTAAGTCTATAAATGCTATAAACGTAGGTTTGCCTTTCCTTAATCTTTCTTCTAAGATAAGTCGTAGGGTCAGTATTGCCTCCCGTTTTCCAGTATTTCTACGGAATCCAAACTGATCTTCCCCGAGGTCGGCTTCTACCAGTTTTTCCATTCGTCTGTAAAGAATTCGTGTTAGTATTTTGCAGCTGTGGCTTATTAAACTGATTGTTCGGTAATTTTCACATCTGTCAACACCTGCTTTCTTTGGGATTGGAATTATTATATTCTTCTTGAAGTCTGAGGGTATTTCGCCTGTTTCATACATCTTCCTCACCAGATGGTAGAGTTTTGTCAGGACTGGCTGTCCCAAGGCCGTGAGTAGTTCCAATGGAATGTTGTCTACTCCGGGGCCCTTGTTTCGACGCAGGTCTTTCAGTGCTCTGTCAAACTCTTCACGCAGTATCGTATCTCCCATTTCATCTTCATCTACATCCTCTTCCATTTCCATAATATTGTCCTCAAGTACATCGCCCTTGTATAGACCCTCTATATACTCCTTCCACCTTTCTGCTTTCCCTTCTTTGCTTAGAACTGGGTTTCCATCTGAGCTCTTTATGTTCATGCAAGTGGTTCTCTTATCTCCAAAGGTCTCTTTAATTTTCCTGTAGGCAGTATCTATCTTACCCCTAGTGAGATAAGCCTCTACATCCTTACATTTGTCCTCTAGCCATCCCTGCTTAGCCATTTTGCACTTCCTGTCGACCTCATTTTTGAGACGTTTGTATTCCTTTTTGCCTGCTTCATTTACTGCATTTTTATATTTTCTCCTTTCATCAGTTAAATTCAATCTTTTGTTACCCAAGGATTTCTACTACTTGATCCTCTGTTGCCTTCACTACTTCATCCCTCAAAGCTACCCATTCTTCTTCTACTGTATTTCTTTCCCCCATTCCTGTCAATTGTTCCCTTATGCTCTCCCTGAAACTCTGTACAACCTCTGGTTCTTTCAGTTTATCTAGGTCCCATCTCCTTAAACTCCCACCTTTTTGCAGTTTTTTTAGTTTTAATCTACAGGTCATAACTAATAGATTGTGGTCAGAGTCCACATCTGCCCCTGGAAATGTCTTACAATTTAAAATCTGGTTCCTAAATCTCTGTCTTACCAGTATATAATCTATCTGATACCTTTTAGTATCTCCAGGGTTCTTCCATGTATACACCCTTCTTTCATGATTCTATGATTAAGTTGTGCTCTGTGCAAAATTCTACCAGGCGGCTTCCTCTATCATTTCTTAGCACCAATCCATATTCACCTATTACGTTTCCTTCTCTCCCTTTTCCTACTACCGAATTCCAGTCACCCATGACTATTAAATTTTCATCACCCTTCACTATCTGAATAATTTCTTTTATTTCATCATACACTTCTTGAATTTCTTCGTCATTTGCAGAGCTAGTTGCCATATAAACTTGTACTACTGTAGTAGGTATGGGCTTCGTATCTATCGTGGCCACAATAATGCGTTCACTATGCTGTTTGTAGTAGCTTACCCGCATTCCTATTTTCCTATTCATTATTAAACCTACTCCTGCATGACCCCTATTTGTTGTGAAGAAGTCTTGTTCCTCCAGCCACCGAACTTCATTAATTCCCACTACATCTAACTTTAACCTATCCATTTCCCTTTTTAAATTTTCTAACCTACCTGCCCGATTAAGGGATCTGACATTCCACGCTCCGATCCGTAGAATGCCAGTTTTCTTTCTCCTGATAACGACGTTCTCTTGAGTAGTCCCCGCCCGGAGATCCGAATGGGGGACTATTTTACCTCCGGAATATTTTACCCAAGAGGACGCCATCATCATTTAATCATACAGTAAAGCTGCATGTCCTCGGGAAAAATTACGGCCGTAGTTTCCCCTTGCTTTCAGCCGTTCGCAGTACCAGCACAGCAGGGCTGTTTTGGTTATTGTTACAAGGCCAGATTCGTCAATCATCCAGACTGTTGCCCTTGCAAATACTGAAAAGGCTGCTGCTCCTCTTCAGGAACCACACGTTTGTCTGGCCTCTCAGCAGATACCCCTCCATTGCGGTTGCACCTACGGTACGGCTGTCTATATCGCTGAGGCACGCAAGCCTCCCCACCAACGGCAAGGTCTATGGTTCATGGGGGGGCGGGGGGGGGGGGTGCTCGTATAACAGAAAGAAAACTGATAAGAAAAATAAATATTTAAGGGCCTAGCAAGTGAAGCTATTGTAGTTTGCTACGTTTCAGACTGTACACTAACGTGTTAGCTTCGGTGGTGATGATAAGGTTTTATGGACGCACGACAGCGAGGTCTTTAGTGCGCGTACTAAATGGTTATGAGACAAGTGTGGAAGAATATCATAAAATTACTAAAATGTGAACTGCAAATGAAAACGTAAAAAATGTTCCCGAGACTTGAACACACACACACACACACACACACACACACACACACACACACACACACACACACACACACACAAACGAAAAAGGAAAAAATCGGCGGAAAGAATTGAGACAGCAGACACCTGCGGCTGGCTGATCGTTGGAAGAAAAGGGTTTGAGCCAGACTCTAGGCAACACAATAAAATCTCCAGCCTAAAAGCTTAGGCCACAGTCGACGAACCGCAAAATTTTAAAAGTTTGACCACACCAGTGTAATCATTAGACAAAACAGAGGACGGATACTCTCATAAATTCGTTTCTGCCCGCTTACACGAAATAAAATACTAACTTAAAATGTGGCGTACAATGACTTGCACGCCACAGGCATCATAGACAGAGGGGTCCTCTCACCGGAGTAATATGTGAGGGGATAGTGCCCAATACGGGGGCAGGTGAGGGGCATCTCATCTCGCTGGAGCTACCGTCATGAGGGTCGCGATGACGGAAGACCTGGTGACACCAACTGCACCTTATTGTCGGTCGCTGCCACCCACTCCTCCTCCCACAACTGCATGGAACTGCGACCTACCAGCGAAAACACAGCCTCCAGGGGAATGGCGCGTTCCGTTGCTGTTATGTTTCCTGCAGGCCTCCTTGTCGGCTTTACCGACCTGTTCATTTCCCCAGTTCCCACGCGTCCTGGTACCCAGCACTATAACACCTTCTTCCCCCGCCGCTGTAGGAGGTACAATTGGTCACTTGTCAAGTGCACTAATTTCTCCTCTGGGTACATCTGTCTCAACGATGGCAGGGCGCTAACGGAATCAGAGCAGATGAGAAAATGTGTGTCCTGAAGAAGGTTCGACTGCTCCAGTGCCTTCAGGATCTGCAGAAAATACAGTTTGACTATGGCGAAAGCGAATTCCGAAGACATGGTAGGAGAAGGTGACTAAATAGCCGAGGGTCTCACCTTGTTGGCAGCCATCTAGACGACGGGTGGTTTGACAGTTCTGCTACATTTCCATGAAAGAATGGAACATTTTTATTGTGGCTTCATGGTTGGTGACCTTGATTATTTCAAGGATCGTGAGAAGTTTCAAGTGGCTCTGAGCACTATGGGACTTAACTGCTGAGGTCATCAGTGCCCTTGAACTTAGAACTACTTAAACCTAACTAACCTAAGGACATCACACACATCCATGCCCGACGCAGGATTCGAACCTGCGACCGTAGCGGTCGCGCGGTTCCTGACTGTAGCGCCTAGAACCGCTCGGCCACCCCGCCCGGCACGATCATGAAAAGAATTTCGAAAATATACAGTGTACAGTTCATTGTTGACAGCCGTCTGAACTGGGCGGTGTGTCGACTGCAATTGAAACTGGAGAAAACCGAGTTTCATGCTGTTATTAATTTAAAGGGTTCGGCTGCCGCACAAATCAAAACAGAATTGGATGAATCCGCGGATTCTCATTCAAGGCCGTTTCCTTGTGGATTATTGAAATTAGACGTGGTCGACAAGCACTGAGGACGTAGCTAGCTGTGGCCATCCAATAGAGGTCACCGCGAAGGAAACAATTGACGAAATCCATGATGCAGTAATGCAAGACCGCCGAATAAAAATTCGTGAGATTTCTGAGACAGCAGTCATCTCAGCTGAGCGAGTGTATCTTATCGTGCACGGATAATTGGTTGTGAAGAAGCTGTGTGTAAGGTGAGTGCCACAACTGCTCACAATTGACAACATTTCAGCACAATGTCTGGTTATGTTTAATCGCAATCCGCAAAACTTCTTACGTCGATTTGTGACTGTTGACGAAACCACTATCCATCACTACACACAAGAGTCAAAGCAGCAGCCAATACAATGGCAATGCCTGGTGAAAGTGCATCGAAGAGGGCAAAGCCCATTTTGTCACCTGATAAATGGCCACTGATTTTTTGGGATTCCCAAGGAATAGTCCTCATAGATTACTTCGAAAAAGGCTTCATTGTTAGATCATTGAAACATGTGTTGGCTTAAAAAAGGACCAAGGTCGGCACGCAAAAAGTGCTCTGTCGCCAGTATAATGCATCATCCCACACATCAGCGATAACAATGGCGAAAGAGCACGAATTTGGCCTTCAAATGGCTCCTCATTAACCCTATTCACCTTACTTAGCCCAAAGTGACTTCTTCCTGTTCCCTAACCTGAAACTTTGGCTTGCTAGGAAGAAATTTTCATTGAATGAGGAAGTGATAGTTGCAACCAACGAGTATTTTGCAAAGTTTGACAGAATCTGTTTTTCTGATGGGATGAAAATGATGGAGTATCGCTTGGTCAAGTGTATATCCCTCAAAGGAGACTACGTCCAGAAATAAGAGTGGTTGTTTACGAAACAAACATTTTTTCTTTCTTTTTTTGCCAGACTTAACAAACCACCCAGTTGTAAAACTGTGATGTCTGTCTAAAATATTAAAAAAATCAAAGATTTGGATTGCAGTCTTCCTTAAAATTCGCCAAATCTAAAATAATTCAGGACCTCTGTAAGGGCCAAGGTGGAGATCTGCTCCAATCTTGGTGTAAAATGTTAAAACCAGCCACAACCATCTGTAAAAGGGAACCCTTCGCGCGAATCTTATAGGGTACTGTTGCTCCGTTTCGAGAACGAAAGTGCCTTTCCGTTTGTGGCCGAGCAACACTGTGATATGCAGGTGTGTATGGCGTGGACAATGTTCTATAGGCCTGTCGTGAGGAGTCGTTTCCGGATGCGAAGTGGTGGCTCACGGAGCCTCAGCACAGAGGCTCGCAGGCCGTTGTGACCGAGCGGTTCTAGGCACTTCGGTCCGGTACCGCGCGACCGCTACGGTCGCAGGTTCGAATGCTGCCTGGGGCATGGATGAGTGTGATGTCCTTAGGTCTGTTAGGTTTCAGTAGTTGTAAGTTCTAGTGCAGTGATGACCTTAGATGTTAAGTCCTGTAGTGCTCAGAGCCATTTGAACCACAGAGGCTCGCCAGGAGGCAGGTGCGAAAGGCCTCAGAGGGCAGCCAAAGTCCTTCTACGAGGGCAGTTCAATAAGTAATGCAACACATTTTTTTTCTCGGCCAATTTTGGTTGAAAAAACTGGAAATTTCTTGTGGAATACTTCCAAACATTCCCGCTTCGTCTCGTATAGTTTCATTGACTTCCGACAGGTGACAGCGCTGTACGGAGCTGTTAAAATGGCGTCTGTAACGGATGTGCGTTGCAAACAACGGGCAGTGATCGAGTTTCTTTTGGCGGAAAACCAGGGCATCACAGATATTCATAGGTGCTTGCAGAATGTCTACGGTGATCTGGCAGTGGACAAAAGCACAGTGAGTCGTTGGGCAAAGCGTGTGTCATCATCGCCGCAAGGTCAAGCAAGACTGTCTGATCTCCTGCGTTCGGGCCGGCAGTGAACAGCTGTGACTCCTGCAATGGCGGAGCGTGCGAACACACTCGTTCGAGATGATCGACGGATCACCATCAAAAACTCAGGGCTCAACTTGACATCTCTGTTGGTAGTGCTGTCACAATTGTTCACCAGTTGGGATATTCAAAGGTTTGTTCCCGCTGGGTCCCTCGTTGTCTAACCGAACACCATAAAGAGCAAAGGAGAACCATCTGTGCGGAATTGCTTGCTCGTCATGTGGCTGAGGGTGACAATTTCTTGTCAAAGATTGTTACAGGCGATGAAACATGGGTTCATCACTTCGAACCTGAAACAAAACGACAATCAATGGAGTGGCGCCACACCCACTCCCCTACCAAGAAAAAGTTTAAAGCCATACCCTCAGCCGGTAAAGTCATGGTTACAGTCTTCTGGGACGCTGAAGGGGCTATTCTGTTCGATGTCCTTTCCCATGGTCAAACGATCAACTCTGAAGTGTATTGTGCTACTCTTCAGAAATTGAAGAAACGACTTCAGCGTGTTTGTAGGCACAAAAATCTGAACGAACTTCTCCTTCTTCATGACAACGCAAGACCGCACACAAGTCTTCGCACCCGAGAGGAGCTCACAAAACTCCAGTGGACCGTTCTTCCTCATGCACCCTACAGCCCCGATCTCGCACCGTCGGATTTCCATATGTTTGGCCCAATGAAGGACGCAATCCGTGGGAGGCACTACGCGGATGATGAAGAAGTTATTGATGCAGTACGACGTTGGCTCCGACATCGAACAGTGGAATGGTACCGTGCAGGCATACTGGCCCTCATTTCAAGGTGGCGTAAGGCCGTAGCATTGAATGGAGATTACGTTGAAAAATTGTGTTGTGTAGCTAAAAGATTGGGGAATAACCTGGTGTATTTCAATGCTGAATAAAACAACCCCTGTTTCAGAAAAAAAATGTGTTGCATTACTTATTGAACTGCCCTCGTACATCTACATCTACATGATTACTCTGCAGTTCACACAATCATACTATCTCCTTACCATTCCACTCCCGAACAGCGCGCGGGAAAAACGAACACCTAAACCTTTCTGTTCGAGCTCTGATTTCTCTTATTTTATTTTGATGATCATTCCTACCTATGCAGGTTGGGCTCAATAAAATATTTTCGCATTAGGAAGAGAAAGTTGGTGACTGAAATTTCGTAAATAGGTCTCGCCGCGACGAAAAACGTCTTTGCTTTAATGACTTCCATCCCAACTCGCTTATCATATCTGCCACACTCTCTCCCCTATTACGTGATAGAAAACGAGCTGCCCTTTTTTGCACCCTTTCGCTGTCCTCCGTCAATCTCACCTGATAAGGATCCCACACCGCGCAGCAATATTCTAACAGGGGACGAACGAGTGTACCGAGCGAGGTGGCGCAGTGGTTAGACACTGGACTCGCATTCGGGAGGACGACGGTTCAATCCCGCGTCCGGCCATCCTGATTTCGGTTTTCCGTGATTTCCCTAAATCACTCCAGGCAAATGCCGGGATGGTTCCTCTGAAAGGGCACGGCCGACATCCTTCCCTAATCCGATGAGACCGATGACCACGCTGTCTGGTCTCCTTCCCCAAACCAACCAACCAACCAACGAATAAGTGTAGTGTAAGCTGTCTCTTTAGTGGACTTGTTGCATCTTCTAAGTGTCCTGCCAATGAAACGCAACCTTTGGCTCGCCTTCCACACAATATTATCTATGTGGTCTTTCCAACTGAAGTTGTTCGTGATTTTGACACCCAGGTACTTATTTGAATTGACAGCCTTGAGAATTGTACTATTTATCGAGTAATGGAATTCCAACGGATTTCTTTTGGAACTCATGTGGATCACCTCACACTTTTCGTTATTTAGCGTCAACTGCCACCTGCCACACCATACAGCAATCTTTCATAAATCGCTTTGCAACTGATACTGGTCTTCGGATGACATTACTAGACGGTAAATTACAGCATCATCTGCGAACAACCTAAGAGAGCTGCTCAGATTGTCACCCAGGTCATTTATATAGATCAGGAACAGCAGAGGTCCCAGGACGCTTCCCTGGGGAACACCTGATATCACTTCAGTTTTATTCGATGTTTTGCCGTCTATTACTACGAACTGCGACCTTCCTGACAGGAAATCACGAATCCATTCGCACCACTGAGACGATACCCTATACGCCCGCAGCTTGATTAGAAGTCGCTTGTGAGGAACGGTGTCAAAATCTTTCCGGAAATCTAGAAATAAGGAATGAACTTGAGATCCCCTGTCGATAGCGGCCATTACTTCGTGCGAATAAAGAACTAGCTGCGTTGCACAAGAACGATGTTTTCTGAAACCATGCTGATTACGTATCAATAGATCGTTCCCTTCGAGGTGATTCATAATGTTTGAATACAGCATATGCTCCAAAACCCTACTGCAAACCGACGTCAATGATATAGGTCTGTAGTTCGATGGATTACTCCTTCTACCCTTCTTAAACACTGGTGCGACCTGCGCAATTTTCCAATCTGTAGGTAGAGATCTATAGGTGAGCGAGCGGTTGTATATGATTGCTAAGTAGGGAGCTATTGTATCTGCGTAATCTGAAAGGAACCTAATCGGTATATAATCTAGGCCTGAAGACTTGCTCGTGTCAAGCGATTTGAGTTGCTTCGCAACCCCTAAGGTATCAACTTCTAAGAAACTCATGCTAGCAGCTGTTCGTGTTGCAAATTCTGGAATATTCCGTTCGTCTTCCCTAGTGAAGGAATTTCGGAAAACTGCGTTCAATAATTCCGCTTTAGCGGCACAGTCGTCGGTAACAGTACCATCGGCACTGCGCAGCGAAGGTATTGACTGCGTCTTGCCGCTTGTGTACTTTACATACGACCAGAATTTCTTCGGATTTTCTACCAAATTTCGAGACAATGTTTCGTTGTGGAACCTATTAAAGGCATCTCGCATTGAAGTCCGTGCCAAATTTCTCGCGTCTGTAAATTTTAGCCAATCTTCGGGATTTCGCGTTCTTCTGAACTTCGCATGCTTTTTCCGTTGCCTCTGCAACAGCGTTCGTACCTATTTTGTGTACCATGGGGGATCAGTTCCATCTCTTACCAATTTATGAGGTATGAATCTCTCAATTGCTGTTGCTACTATATCTCTGAATTTGAGCCACATCTCGTCTACATTTGCACAGTCAGTTCGGAAGGGATGGAGATTGTCTCTTAGGAAGGCTTCTAGCGACAATTTATTCGCTTTTTTAAATAAAATTATTTTGCGTTTGTTTCTGGTGGATTTGGAAGAAACGGTATTGAGCCTAGCTACAACGACCTTGCGGTCACTAATCCCTCCATGGTGCACCGCGAAGACGTTCGTACGGACAGATGCACTGTGCCCCGACAGTTAAGTCGAGAACGCACTGAGGCACTGTATAACCGGAGTGTTAGCCTCATGGAAGCGGAGAGGCCCAATACGCCATACTAGATGTCAACAGACGTCGCAGCGCTGATGAAATGCAGCGCTGCGTGAGATATGCGTGGTGACCTCGCGCAAAGCAAGGCGCGGCGGCCAGCCTGCAGAGATGATCTCCGCAGCAGCTGGGGATGCGCGCGCACCGCCTGACGCAACACCTGCCTGGCTCCGGGCTGCCCCAGTGCGCTCCGCTGGCGCGCCTTCCTCCCGCCCTTCTCTCATTTTTTGTTTTTGTTTGTCTGTTATTCCCAGCTGGCCTCGGTTGTGGATACCTATCTGCCACATTGTTTACCCAGGTTTCCCAGAACCGCTGCATTCTCAGTAAGAGGACGGCGCAGTAGGTGACTTTCACGGTCGCCAGCTCAGGGAGTGTTTCTTCAGTCACGGGACTTGTTCTTCCTGTCCTTTCTTCTGATTTTGCAGCAGACCATCGGCATAGTTACTTTCCTGTCACGACTTCAGAAATTCTAGTGGCGGTAGTGATTGATAGTGAAGAATGCAGACGTAATACACCTACTGCGACCTATCGTAAGTTGCCATAAAACAGGGATAGCAGCTTCAGCAGTTCGAAATTGCAGATCTTGAAGAGTAGCCGGCACAGGTGGGACAAAAACAAGGTATTCTATGCACCCCCATAGATAAAAATGGCAGGGGTGAGTTCTGGTGATCTAGGAGGCCACCGACGATGTAACGGCGATTTTCTTCTCCTTCTCTACCAATCCAACGTGGTGGGATTTTGTTGTTCAGGTGACGGATTTTCATGAAGTTATGTGAATGACTTTTTAAGTTGCAGAAATACCAAGTTTTCTAGCGTGTCCACATTAGAGATTCCTAGAACAGGAACATGCACGGATATTTTCGACATTTTCTCCGATGTGCGTGCACATTAGGCAATTTTCCGTTTACAGATGCAGCCGCCTTCTATGAACTACGGATGCTACTCATAACTTTGCTTATGAGGCGACGGCTCTTCGTGGAATTGCCGACAAAGTGCAATTTGCGCATTAACAGCGGACTCTGATATGCTAACCGCAGCCCACAAGACGAGGTAGTTCCTGTGGTCTCGTAATTTTTAGCAAGCAACAGCGCCTCTGCGACTTTGAAATGAAATTCCGTGCGGAATGCTAAAAACTTTAAACTTTACTCTGTCCAGTTTATTTCTGCTTATCGTAATTTCCTTCTTTCTGAAAAACTCTGTACACAAAAACTTCGTTTATCAGGTCCTAATTAATCTCGATTTCCAGGTTATCCGGATTTATCTTCTGTTTCCCTTTCCTTTTTTTTATAATGTAGGAAGTTTCGGTATACTGTTAGTAGCCGGCCGCTGTGGACGAGCGGTTCTAGGCGCTTCAGGCCAGAACCGCGCTGCTGCTAGGGTCGCAGGTTCGAACCCTGCCTCGGGCTTGGATATGTGTGCTGTCCTTAGGTTAGTTAGGTTTAAATAGTTCTAAGTCAATGGGACTGATGACCTCAGATGTTAAGTCCCATAGTGCTTGGAGCCATTTGAACCATTTTTCTACTGTCAATACGGGGCGGTATACCATATGTACGGCTGTCATGCCGGCACTGCAGCTAGCATAGAGGTCGCCGATTCCACGTCTCCAGTTACAATTACTATGGTCAGTATGTATCTCTTCCTTGCTTAAGAAGTTGTACTGGTATTATTTCGTTCCCATATTTTGAGTGTGCGTGGGTGGAATGGATTCGAAGCAGAAGAAAATGGCTGCTACGATGGGCAAAATGTTGGGAGCACTAAACAGAAAAGATAGAGAGGC
The DNA here is from genome assembly GCF_023864345.2 of Schistocerca serialis cubense. Taxonomy (NCBI): domain Eukaryota; kingdom Metazoa; phylum Arthropoda; class Insecta; order Orthoptera; family Acrididae; genus Schistocerca; species Schistocerca serialis. The sequence goes on from NC_064638.1 coordinate 222,593,009, forward strand.
ACCGTTGAAAAACATAGCTGCAAATTACTGTGCAGGGACATCAACTGCGCCACACTACAAGAAGAACAAAAAACAAAGTGAAGACTCATGCTTCAAAATGACGATTAAACGCAGTTTACAGAACTGCGGTACAATAAAGAAAGCAAGAAATGAAACACTGTATGAAGCATTATTCATTTGCCGCAGTGGAAAAAAAAATAGGAGCACGGTGTTCCGACATCCCTTGGAATCCTGCAGGAAAAGGACACTAAACCAGGAAGCGACCTGTTTCCGATCCTAGCTTAACAGCCACCCAAGGTTTGTTGGAAAGGAAGTCTCGTTGTGGCAAACACCAGTTTTTAGTGACGGTTGAAAGTTTTTTGGGGGGATACAGTGCCTTCAGAAAACTTCAGAAAAGAAAGAAAATTTGAATTTAAGTGAGTGAGTTTTTGTACTTATAGTCTGTCCAAAATTACATTAGGGTTGACAGCGATGATGGAAGTGGAAGGGGAGAGCTCACGAGGCAGGCCCGGGCTACTTTCCGCCAATATCACACTACCTGCAGCTGCAGCAAATCTCCGAAGTTGCCAAACCTTTACACCACACCAAAAAACTTCCCGTTGCAGAGGGCTTCCGTTGCAACCAGCTTGCTGCTCTGTGTGACCGTAGTCCGCTGTGACTTTCTGTGTGTCCATCTTTACTTTTGGTAGGAGCTATTCCTTTATTCGTTGTTACTATTATTCGTTGGTTCTGTTGTTCACTGTGTGCTGCTGAACAATGTTAGTGGGAAGCTCGTCGAAAGTTACAAGTGGAAGAGTTCGATGTTGTTCTCTTGGCCAGGTGACTGCCATACGAGGACTGTCAAGAGAAATGGTTTTTGCGTTACATGCCTACTTTTGTAACGAAAACTTAATGGTGGCTCGCTGCTCTCCGTTATCGAAGTGATCAACAGAACTGCTGCAGCTTTGAATGTAAACAAAGACACTGTTGTGAAGATTGGGAAACGAATGATCCACAGAGAAAAGGAAGCTGAGGAACCAGCTTAACAACCCTGGGAAAAAAGGACGAATGGATAAGCGAATTACTAATATCGATTCTTTTGCAGAGGATGCTATTCGTCGTCATGTTAATCATTATTATCGCAGGAAGGAACGTCCGACATTGACTTTCACTGTGGACATTTCTGTGGCCGTAAGCTGTTGATGGAGAGGGAAAATGTAGCTGCATGGCAATGCGATTTTTAAGGGACATCTGTAGTATCAATATTGACGAAGTGCTGTGACTTAACGAAACGTTGATCAGTTTTGGCCTCGTTGTCAAGCAGGGCTCGACAGACGACACAGCTAAATGATCAATGGCAGTGTCCTCTGGCGAGGGGCAGACTCATTCTTCTTCATGCAGTCACCTCGTCAGGTTTTCTCCCAAACAGTCTCCTGCTTTTTAAATCAAAGAAACAGGAGAGTCTCACGAAGAAATGAACCATGTTACATATTGACGAAGTGCTGTGACTTAACGAAACGTTGATCAATTCTGGCCACGTTGTCAAGCAGGGCTCGACAGACGACACAGGTAAAGGAATAATGACAGTATCCTCTAGCGAGGGGGCAGACTCATTCTTCTTCACGCAGGCACCTCGCAAGGTCTTCTCCCAAGCAGTCTCCTGCGATTTAAATCAAAGAAACACCCCCGAGAGTCTCACGAAGAAATGAAACATGTTACATCTATGAAGTGGTTCAATCTTGGAAAACCGTCAGCAATCGTTCTAGGTAATGGTCCTTGCGATTCAGTTGTTGTTGACAAGGGACCTACCATGGCAAACCGATAAGAGGAAATGATTGATTGGCTTCATTGTAATAACATAGATGTAAGAGACGACCTTAAAACGGTCGAGCTAATGGAAAAAATATCCCTTCATGAGACACAGTTCCCCCTACACGAAATCGACGAACTGACAAAAAATCATGTGCATACAATCATTATGCTACTACATTACCACTGCCATTTCAACCAAACAGGGTTAATATGAGCCCATATGAAAGGTTACGTTCCCAGGAATAATAAGAAATTTACCCTCTCTGCAGTTGAAGCACTCACAACAGAAGCTGTGAGGAACGTCGCCGCTGAAGATAGGAAGAAAACCGTGAAGCATAAGCAGAGCATTATGGAAAGAGCATGGCAGACTGAAGCTCTTTTGGAAAATTCAGTGGAAGAATGATAATTTCATTAAATGACAACAGTGACAGTGATAGTGACACTTCAGGTCCGCAGCTCGTGGTCGTGCGGTAGCGTTCTCGCTTCTCACGCCCGGGTTCCCGGGTTCGATTCCCGGCGGGGTAAGGGATTTTCTCTGCCTCGTGATGACTGGGTGTTGTGTGATGTCCTTAGGTTAGTTAGGTTTAAGTAGTTCTAAGTTCTAGGGGACTGATGACCATAGATGTTAAGTCCCATAGTGCTCAGAGCCATTTGAACCATTTTTTTTTGACACTTCAAGAATCCGTCAGTCCGTCATAGCGACGAGAGTGGTATAACTGCAGTTTTTCCATTATCCCCGGATCCAACAACGTTGTTTGGAGTATGCCGTTTACACCTGTAAGTACCTGCATGACAAAATTATATCGTCGTAAGTTCCTAAATTTTAATAAGAAGGCCTTTTTTTTCTTTTTTTTTTCTTGTGCCTTTGCCCCGCAGAGTTCGCAGGGTCAGCACGGCTACAATCGGATTTGGCACAATTAGTGTGAAGGGGTGGCCGGATGCCCTTCCTGCCGCCACCGTGTACCCCCCAGGACGGAATCAGTGTAACCCAGCTGTGTGTTTCTAGTGTAAATCATGAAATAGTGCGAACGTGTTTTCAAATGTGTGCGAGTCATGGAACTGAGGTGGGACATGGGGACCAGCCCGGTATTCACCTATCGGGATGTGGAAAACCGCCTAAAAACCAACTGGCGTGTCATTTAATAAGAAGGTCTTGATAGCAACTAATTATAAAGGATGTTCATCTCAGAAATTCAGCATGTATCACAAAAAATAAATATTACTGGTTACAGTATAACTGCTGTAATACAGAGGCCCTCTTATTTCTACCATTTTTGTTCTTTCTAAACAATAGAGTTTGGCTTACTTCAGATATTTTTTATCACCATGATAAACACGTTTCATCTTATTTTTCGCTGTGTTAGAATTAAGTAGAGGGATCACAAAAATTAATAACAGTTTCATCACAAACATAACGATGTGTTTCTCTTGTCTAAATTGTACGGGCGCCGGATAGGAAGTTGACGCGCGAGCGGACCATTGTGTGTCATATTTCACTTAAATTATCTCGCATAACAGATCTTAAGACAGAGTTCTGGTTTTTAACACATTAAACTATGATGTGTTCTTAAGATTTCATTCCCATAACATATTCACTTAACTCAAATACCAAAAACGTTTCCTGCGTGTGGAAAATTCATGAGAAAACGCACTTTCATAAATTGTCCTTATATCACCCTAATAATTTGTTGGCGCAGGTAAAACTAAAATCAAAACATAGTGTAGCTCTTCCAGAACACATTAATGCAATTTCCAGATTTATAAAGTGAATAATTTGCCTGTTTGGGCGAGTTGAATAAAATGTGAGCTTGTGCGTGTTTTCCGTGCGGGACGTGGCAACTTTGTTCCGCGCCTACACCGGCTCCTGCCGAAATGTCAATCCTCAAGTAATTTTGGAGAAACTAGACTACAGTAGAATATATCCGGGTTATCGAGATTTTCGGAAATCCAGATTACAGTCTAAAGTGGGTAAAAGAAGTCCTTGTACATTTACTCTCCCAGCGCCTGAAATGAGTCGACTGGACAAGTGATACAATTTCGATATGACACAAACCCAAGTGAATTATTAATCTGAAAAAGTCACTAATACTTATAGAAACAGATAAATTCTTGACTATAATGCATTAGTGACTCCTGCCTGATAATTCGCAGCACCTCCTTTCACTTGATGATGGTGGCGACTCGCCGTGGCACGGGCTCAAGGTACACCGAAAGCGCTGAGGAGCCATCTTGATCTCAGCCGCCAGTACACTCCGTTCACCGAGAGAAGCTCTCAGGCGGCTGGCAGCGCTTTTGCTGGATAAACTCGTCAGCTTTGAGCAATGACGTCATACCAGAGGCAATATTTGAAAGCAGCGGATGATATTCGTAAACAAAGGAATGTAGCGTGCGATAAAATTACAATCACAATTCACGCTATTATTTTCTTAGGTACGAATTACATCGAAACGAACTGAAGATAACGGAGATACACAAGAGCAAAACAAAAGAGAAATATTTATGCGTGAAATAAATTACTGTCGTAATTCATGCGAATAAGGAAAACACAGAGAACCCTTAGATAATATTCATTACAGCATAGCGTGTGATGAAGTCGTAATATTAGAAAATAGCGTTAACTTATAACAATAATTATTGAATCTAACGGGTCTGTCACCGGCGAGCGGGGGTTTTGGCCGGGGGAGAAACTAAAATGTAATACGAAAATGAAACATACAATAACATAACGAAATAAATCTCGGGTGAACAGCCTGGTATGAGTGTGCATAGGACACAATATTTCGGCAATGGGCCACATTGCCATCAACAGGTGCGCACCTGATGATGGCAACGTGGTCGATTGCCGAAATATTGTGTCCTATGCACACTCATACCAGGCTGTTCACCCGAGATTTATTTCGTCATAAAATAAGCCTGGAGAAATTGAAGAATCATATAATAACATACATGAAAGTAGCATGAAATTTGGAGAAACTGACACAGCAATCCTAAAACAAAAGCCAGTACACAAATAACAAAATTCACAAGAAGTAACAGGTATTGGAATCTATAGTTAGAATCGATCTATATACGTTAATTCTGGTTACCGATTCCGATACTGATTACTTTTTCGCAGGAGTCCAGAGAGAAATTACAAGTTCAGATATCCTATTACATTTCAGTGCAAAAATGGTCTAAATAACACATCGCGCAATGGTTGGAATCGGTAATTAGAGTTGACCTGTATAGCTTAATTCTAGCTCCCGATTCCAACATTTGTTACGTTTTCTGAATTTTCATTTGGGATATTTCAAGTAGGACTTTCCTTTTGGCACTTTTTATTGGTAGAAGTTTATCATTACAAGAGAGAGAAAACTGAAATGTTATGTAGCGGAAGATTTCTTTTCCCAGTTCCTCTCAGCTCCGTTGCAATGCTTTGACAAATCCACGGTTTGCAAACTTTTTATGATTTTTTCCTGCCTTTTATATACGAGGCCTGTTCAGAAAGTAAGCTCCGACTGATTGCCAAATTGAAACCACAGTGAACATCAGAAATGTTTTACTTCTAACAATTAGCTACACCTTTCAGCTACTTCTCTACGTAGTCGCCGTTCTGACTTAGACTTTTGTCATAGCGTTGTACCAACTTTTCAATAGCCTCATCGTAGAAGGCAGCCGCCAGTGCTTTCCGCCAATTCTCCACGCTGGCCTACACCTCGTTGTCTGTGTCAAAATGTTGTCTTCAAAGACAGCGGTTCATGTGACCAGAGATGAAACTCAGGGGGAGACAATTGCGTACTGTATTGTGGGTAATCTAACATTTCCATTTGAAAACGATGCAGGAGCATCTTCATTGCCCCTGCAGAATGCGGCTGAGAATTGTCTTGAAGAAGAAACAGCACGACAGTTATGTAATGTTAGCTGCATAGCTTCAGGCGAAATTTCTCACCAGGCCCTCGTACTTGGCGGCAGACACTATTTTCTAGACATCTTTACGCACTCACTGCGAGCTCAGAAATGAGAAGAGCGACGTGATGCTAACTGGGGTTATACTAGAGACACTACCCAACACATCTGTGCAAAGCTTTATCGGATTTTCAGAGTCGTTTCCATTTCGCGACCGATCGGAGCTTACTTTCTGAACGCCCCTCGTAATAAGAACCTCTGATAAAAATTTGCCGCCAATATAATCTGTTATTTTGAATAAGCCTCTGTGCAATACTCGGTGTAGAACACTGAAGATCCCATAAATCCTCTAGTTACACCTGGTACACAAGGAATCCGTCGTCCCTGGCGTAGGCATCGACTGGAATCCATTCGTATGCGTGGTACAGATGAAAGGATTTTTTGTTCCTTTCTATAAGGACAAAAGCTCTATCATATATTAAGAAACAGTGGCCTGTAACGAGTAATTTTAAGTCTACAGCAATGGAATGTTTACCATCGATCAGATTTTGGAAAATTGTCCTAATATTTTGAAAATCATACTGGAACGGCGAGATGTCAAGTGGTTGCTACGTGCAGTCACCAAGGACCCTCACTACGGACGTGGGTGGGTGTTACTGACGGTGTTGCCGAACTGAGGGATCTTAGGGGAATTGTTTGCCGTTTTGTTCGCGCATGTGTCATACCGAACGACTGCAAGATCACGCCACAGAAGGTCGCTAAACAGGACGGCTGAAAAACCATGAACACCTCTTGCTGCTTCGGATCGCAAATATCGTCGAATGGTTTTCAAGGGTGAAGTAAGTACACATAATGAAAATTGTAAATTTTAACGTATTATCCGAGAGCGTAAGCGATATATCGATTACGAAGATGTGCGTGTGACAGAACGCTGCGAGGTAGCTTCAGCTGAGGCAGAGTATGTGTAACAAAGAACTTACGTTAGGCCGCGCAGTAGCGATAAGTGGCTGCTCGGAGTAGCAGGAGCAGCGCGTCAGAGGCTGGCAGTGTCTGTTTCGATGTTGCGTAGAGGGCAGACGCTTAGTATTAAATATTCAATGTAACAATCTCAATGTGTATTAATGATTTATGAAAGAAATAAGATTTGAAGTAAAATTAACTAAGAAAATGCTACAAATAGGAGGCCTATTATGAAATTTTGATGAAGAGTCTTTCTACACATTCTTACATCGATCTACAATAAGGTAATTAACATTCATGTATTTATGAGTCCACCCCGATAGCTGAGTGACAGCCGGCACGGTAGGTTAGCGTGTTCGGTCAGAGAGCTGATTGGCCTCTGTAATAAAAAAACTGAGTGGAAGGATCAACAAACGAACGAGAACGGATGTCATGTGACGTCCGCAACGACCAAACACAAAACAAACAAAAAATGGTCAGCGTGACGGGGTGCCGCCCTACGGGTCCGGGTTCGATTCCCGGGCGGGTCGGAGATTTTCTCCGCTCAGGGACTGGGTGTTGTGTTGTCTTTATCATCATTTCATCCCCATCCGTCGCGCAGGTCGCCCGATGTGGCGTCGAATGTAATAAGACCTGCACCAAGGCGGCCGGACCTGCCCCGCAAGGGGCCTCCAGGCCAATGATGCCAAACGCTCATTTCCATTTCCATGTATTTATGAGCTTGCTGTGGAACGAATTTGAATGAGTCCAGCTTTGTGTGTAACTCCAAGTTTTTTATTGTATTTTCTTGTAAAGGTAAGACGGAAATGTAATTTTCCTTATATGGCTTAACAATCGCTATTCACCTCCACAATATAATAAGATATTCAAGTAATATATTACATTCTCCTTAGTCAAGTTCTGCCTCGAAATTTCAAGTCGTTTTTATTGAAACAAATTCTAAATGTGTCTCAGTCAAATATCTTGCATTTTGGCTTTTGCAACTATAGTTAGTATAGTAGTTCTTTTCCGGGCGGGAAGGAGCGCCTGTTTCCCGGCACGAATCCGCCCGGCGGATAAGCGTCGAGGTCCGGTGAACCGGCCAGTATGTGTATGGTTTTTAGGCAGTTTTCCATCTGCCTCGCCGAATGCGGACTGGTTGCCCTTATTCCGCCTCAGTTACACTATGTCGGCGATTGCTGCGCAAACAAGTTCTCCGCGTACGCGTACACCACCATTACTCTACCACGCCAACATAGGGATTGCACTCGTCTGCTGTGAGACGTTCCCTGGGGGGTCCACCGGGGGCCGAACCGCACAATAACCCTAGGTTCGGTGTGGGGCGGCGGAGGAGTGAAGTGGACTGCGGTAGTCGTCGTGGGGCTGTGGACCACTGCGACTGCGGCGGGGACGGAGCCTCTCCGTCGCTTCTAGGTCCCTGGTTACCATACAATACAATACATACAATAGTAGTGCTGCGAGCAGAACAACTGGTTATCCAAGGCGAGACCAATACGAGGTAAGAAATTTATTTCACACAGTTTATGGATTTCGCACAGTTACCACTTTTGTACTTATTCAGATTTGCTGGGCCGTAGTAAGATCTAGTAGATCTGAATGTACTTACCCCTAATTTGTCATCATCGCGCACAGGTTTTAATTAGTTTGGGTCTACCGGTGTTGCTTTCTTGCTAGTAGATGGACTGTGTAAAGACAGGGTCAGGTAAATAAACAGATAGGCAGCCAAAATCTAGAGTATTTCTTACAAAACTACAAAGACGCTGCATCTAATAAATGTTCTCAGCGACTTCTCGCGTTAGTTCTAGAAGTACATGGCGCAACTGAATTAAAGAATATTTTTTTCGAAACCCTGTAATCATTTCCCACTGCGACGTAAAAGTTTGGAACATGGTTCAACGTGTCAGCTCTTCTTTTGACGCCTCCGCGATGGAGGTTAGAACAGCAACGCCCAGTGTTTAAATCATGTAGTTTTCTTATGTGTGGTCGAGGAGAACGTTCCACACACACCGCCGCTCAAAATCGCCACTAAAAGGTCTCAGTGACATAAAGGGCGTCAATGAAACCGCCCCTTCCCTAACGAAGAAGAGTTATATTAGATACGCAGCCAGCACACCACTTGATATAACTGTTCTCCGTCAGACATAAACTGCATACCTTACTTAAGACACAAACGTTACGACGACCTTTGTGGGTCCACACTGTACACCAGAGCTACAACCGCGGTCGCACTGTACTGCAAAGGGCGCGGCCACGTTCAATGTGGTTTCTGGCCCACGATGTCTTTAGAGAAGGTATGAGACGTCCATTGGTTGTCAGCAGTGTCCAAGATCGTCAAGAACGTTGTTCTGTTGCTCATTGCAGTGGTTTTCGACCGCAAAATGTGTGGGAATTAATGCCCCAAGGGAAAGGGCTGTTTCATTGACGCCCTTTATGTCAACCTCGGAGGCCTTAGTGTCAATTCTGACCGGTGGTGTGTCTGGAACGTTCTCCGCGACCTAGGCTGACCAGACGTCCGGATTCATCCGGACATGTCCTCCTTTTTAGCTCTTTGTCCGGGGTCCGGGCGGATTTTTACAGTGTCCGGCTTTTTCGCAAAGTTGAGCGTAATACATTTAAATTTACAATTCGTCCCGTTCTGTTGCTCATTTCTTAAATACTTTAACTATTGGCACAGCCTTCGTGATAAACACGCACAAAGGCGGTGTTAGTAGGTGGCACCAGGATCGTCGATGTTATCGTTGATCGACCTATAAGCGAATGCGAATATCGATTATTTAATATTTTCCTTTCGCATCTTCGCTTTGTATTGGTTTGGCTTCCTGTAGTGCACATGTGATTTGTGAGTGTAATTTTTAACCGAGTGAGTTACGTAAAATATTTGGCTATGCCTAAACGAAACTGTACATTTTCTGATGTCCTTTCCTGCAAATATCGGGCTTTCAAGAAAGGGAGAAATGAATTTGATGCGGAAAGTAAGATATGTGGAGCTGGAACGTACGTCTCAGTGGACAATAAAGGTAAGAAAGAACTCGACAAATTAACTGTCATGGTTTTATTTCATTGTTTCATAGTCATTCAGTTTATTTGTAGAAGTATCAATAATTTTTAAGGAATGTATGTATGTTATGTATATAAATAATAAACTCATTTATTAAAATTGAACGTATATTCGATGGGGAATAGTGCATATGAGGATACCACCCATCAGCTTTGGACAAATCACATGAAAGTAGCCAATCAGGAGTGGAGTTTAGGCAGCCGTCTTTGTTAAATCTTAAGACTCCGCATAGATATAAAAACAATTGATGCCATACTGTCACCACAATCAATGTTTTTAATTTAAAATAAAAAAATGTTGCTCTGGGAATCACCATCGGACCACCAGTAACAATTAACTACTAGTTTTACCCGTAATTCCCGGCAGTCACTTGACTTGTCCAAAGCTGATGCGTGGTAATCTCATCTGGAGTTGACCCGTTTGATGTGTCCTCTTTTCTCTTCCTTTGTCCTCCTTTCTGAAGCTGTTTGTCCTCCTTTTTCAACAACTGCATCTGGTCACCCTATCCGCGACCACACAAAAAAAACTTCATGATTTAAACACTGGGCGTTGCTGTTCTAACCTCCATCGCGGAGGCGTCAAAAGAAGAGGTGATACGTTGAACCAAGTTCCATACTTTTACGTCGCAGTGGGAAATGATTACGGGGTTTCGAAAAAAATATTCTTTAATTCAGTTGCGCAGTGGACTTCTAGAACTAACGCGAGAAGTCGCTGAGAACATTTATTAGATGCAGTAGACTAGCCTCCAAGTGGTGTACCCCGGGCAACGTAACTAAGTTACGGCTAAATAGTCTACAGATATAGGCTGCTGGACCTCTGGTGGTTACAAATTACCTTAGGATATCCCAGCTGTTAGAGGATACATAGCAATGAAGCAAAACAGTTCTACCAAGAACTACCTGACAAAGGACTTAGGGAATACCCTCCGGCTCTTACAGCTAAACATAGAGGGAACAAGCAGAGCAAAAAGTGAGTATCTCACTCAAATATTGATTGAAAACAAGGTGGTCGTTGTTCTACTACAGGAAACCCAACTTCATTCCAGGTGTAAGCTCCCTGGCTACACGTTAGCTGCTGCGACATACCATGCAAGTTACGGATCTGCAACATATATCAAGAATGATGTTGAAGAGGTAACAGATGTCCAAACAAAAACGGAAAATAACATCCATAACATCAGCTGAAAGTCGCCAACACAGAGATTGTGAACATCTATAAGCCCCCAGCACAACCATGGGTAAATGAGGCTGCTCAAAATATTCCATATCCAGGAATAGTAATTGGAGACTTCAACAGCCATAACACACAATGGGGCTACAGAACCACGAATGAAGATGGTGAGAAAGTATCAGAATGGGCTGAAATGGAACGCCTTTTCTTACTATTTGACGGGAAGGACAAAGGGACATTCCGCTCAGCTAGATGGGCTCAGGACTACACTCCCGATCTCTGTTTCGTTACCACTAACAACAAAGGATTACCCTTGCCGACAGCAGGAAGGTGCTCAGTGATTTCCCTAGAAGCCAACACCGACCTGTACTGGTGAAAATTGGACTCGAAATCCCAGTTGTGAAGTCTATACCAAAGCCACGATGGAACTTCCAAAAAGCCAATTGGGAAAAATTCTCTGAAGAGGTTGATCATATTATTCAATTTATTCCACCTAAATTTAGGCCCTACGACCGCTTTGTTAGACTAATTCATTCCATTGCCAGAAAACGTATTCCAAGAGGCTACAGAGAGAACTACATTCCTGGATGGAGCCCTAGATGTCAAGAATTGTATGACGAATTTAAAACGACTCGAGACACAAAGGTAGCAGATGAATTGATTTCGGCCCTAGATTCAGCTAGGCAAAAGAAATGGATGGAACTAACTGAAAACATGTCTTTCAACACTCGAGTAAGAAAGCTTGGAATTTATTAAGAAAGCTTGGCAGTGCCACAAAAGTTAATACCTTATCAGACAAAATAAATCCTAACAAAATAGCAGCCAGGATTGTTAATATAACAAGAACACCAAGCAACAACAACAAACAGAAAGCCAAAGAAATAAAACATGAGCTAAAGTCTGAAATGTCTCAAGCACAGCCTTCCGAATTTGCACAGAAAATCTCTGCAGCCGAAGTTGTTTCAGCCCTAGATACTCTGAAATCTGGTAAAGCGGCTGGTTGTGATGGTATATACCCGGAGTTCCTTAAACATGCTGGCCAAGGTGCAGTGCAGTGGCTAACTGCACTGTTTAATGAAATTCTCGCAACAGGAAGACTGCCAAATCTTTTTAAGAAAACTAAAATAATTGCCATCTTGAAACCGTCAAAATCTGGTAACAATCCTGAAGGCTATAGACCCATTGCACTTCTAAGTGTCTGCTATAAACTGCTGGAGAGAGTACTCTATAATAGAATTGCATCAACTATCCTGAAACGCATTCCTGTAGAACAGGCTGGCTTCAGACGAGACCGCAGTTGTAGCGATCAAGTGCTAGCGTTGGCAACATACATAGAGAAGGGCTTCGAAGACCTGAAGAAAACAATGGCCGTGTTTATTGATCTAACATCAGCGTATGATACAGTGTGGCGGAAAGGCATGCTTCTTAAGTTCTTAAGAATAATTCCATGTAAAAGAACTGAATCCTTCACCTTCCATCTGAGTAATAGGCATGCTCGCTATAAACCGCAAATTTCCTTCAGAAATCAGTTGCTGTTATATAACCCATTCCCAAAATATCTCGGCGTGACCTTGGATCGTTCGTTAACATGTAGAAAACACCTAACTGAAACAGCTTTAAAAATGAGAACCAGAAACAATATATTACACAAACTCTCCGGAACAAGCTGGGGAGCTAAGGCATCAGTACTCAAAACAACTGCCCTCTCACTTGTATACTCTGTTGGGGAATATTGCAGCCCAGTATGGCTGAACAGCGCTCATACAGCCATGGTAGACACGCAGCTGAATGTAGCCATGAGAAGCGTATCCGGGACAATAAAATCCACACCCACAGAATGGCTACCTGTTCTGTCTAATATTGCACCACCGAAGTTATGACGTCAAGCAGCGTTGAAAAGGGAATGGGAGAAATGCTCCAAGAATCCCGCTACACCAGGACTGTGATGCCACTCAAAGGCAACGTCTTAAGTCCAGGAAACCCTCCTAGAGACTTGGAAGGAGGCTTACTTCTGAAGGATTCCAACCAGAAACAGCATGGCGGGAAGAATGGTTCGCAGCCAATCCCGATTCTGCAAGTCTCAATGCTGATCGTACACTAGTCCCTCCTGGATTCCACTTACCTAGGGGGTCGTGGACCACCCTAAATCGCATACGCACCAAGCACGGAAGATGCCAGGACTTGAAGCGTAAGTGGGGAATGGCTGAAAGTGCCAAGTGTGACTGCGGACACCAACGACAAACAATACACCACATAGTCACAGAGTGTCCCCTACGGAAATATGCTGGAACTCTGATCAGCATACATGAGGTCTCTGAGGAAGCAATCTCCTGGATGGATACTTTAGATATTAACCTATAGTTTTTATTACAACTTGAAGCTCTGTTTGTCAATATTACTGTTTATAAAAACCACATTTTCTCTTTTACATGTAACTCATCCTAGTGATTTTATCCATATGTATATTATTGATTTATCGATCTAATCTAAGACTTTTATTACCATAAATGAATGTAATCTATTTTATTTGTAGTATATGCATATTGTGTTACCAGTAACATCATTGCTGTTCAATTCAAGTAATGTATCCTTGATGCCAAACGAAATAATAAAAAAAGCTTCTTTGTAGTTTCGGAAGAAATACTGTAGATTTTGACGGCATATCTTTGGTCTCTGAAGTTATGGAGATAGTCGTGTGTCAGATATCTTATGATTACGTTTCACATTGGTCTGTAACCCGTTAAACGCCCCGTTCGGAATGTATATTCTCATTTCTTGATAATGTTTTACACATTAGCATATTTTCCGCACATTTGTTAGCGTTCAAAAATGGTTCAGATGGCTCTGAGCACTATGGGACTTAACTTCTGAGGTCATCAGTCCCCTAGAACTTAGAACCTAACTAACATAAGGACATCACACACATCCATGCCCGAGGCAGGATTCGAACCTGCGAACGTAGCGTCGCGCGGCTCCAGACTGTAGCGCCTAGAACCGCTCGGCCACCACGGCCTGCTTTGTTAGTGTGCAAGAGCTGAAAGGAGGTGGGGCTCAAAGTATTGCAGTACGTAATACAGATTGCCAGCGATTGATGGTGTAAAGTGAACGTCGCAGGACAGGACGTGATGGAGCGCAACAAACCTACGGGAACAGCAGCAGCTATAAAGAAAAGCGTGATTTCCAGAACTCGCCCGCCGAGCAAGGAGAGCAATCTCGAGCTTCTTACGTACTGTTCTGGACAATACGCCGGCAGACAAAAGAACGTCCGCCGAAGCGCCACTAATAGCTACGACGTTGCGTTGCCTAACATCCGGTTGTTGCAAGGACTGCATTCTGAGGCACCTGGCAATGTGTGAAGAACAATACGGTAACAGACAGTTCGCTTTATGTGCAATGACAGCTGCGACAATGAGAAGGAAACTCCAGCTTCATTGTTTTGTAGATTACGGCTGAGGAAAGAGGATGGAATGTTAGTGTCGTTAAAGACCACGTACCAGTAACTCAGTCTGAACAAGTTGCGATACTGAACATCTCAACTGCTGAAGGAGCTGGCTCTCATCGTAAGTGTTTTAGGAAAACCCTACAACCATTCCAATCCATCCTCGATATAGTAACAACATCAGGAAACGTAGCTTGCTAAATAAGAATTGCAAACCAAAGCATAACTCTACAAAGAGGCAGATGTTGCAGAAAGCACATTGTATTTTTGAGTTGTAGTAGGCAGGATTTTCCTGAAGTACCGTATCAGAATCTTAAAACATGGGCTCTGGCGACATCCTAAGAAATTTTATTAGCATTTATAGCAGTCTATGGCACAAATATTAGTATCCATACACTTGTTGATGACTTAGGAACACAAATAAGTAGACCAATAGCTAAACGAAAGCCGAAATGTTCAATTTGCGTCTTCAGATATAGCTTAGAAAGGAAAAGCATGGAAATGTTAGCACAGTTTAGTTACCATACCACTATAGCGATTATGGAAATGATAATCTGTACTGTCCGCAGCTCGTGGTCGTGCGGTAGCGTTCTCGCTTCCCACGCCCGGGTTCCCGGGTTCGATTCCCGGCGGGCTCAGGGATTTTCTCTGCCTCGTGATGACTGGGTGTTGTGTGCTGCCCTTAGGCTAGTTAGGTTTAAGTAGTTCTAAGTTCCAGGGGACTAATGACCATAGATGTTAAGTCCCATAGTGCTCAGAGCCATTTGAACCATAATCTGTACTGCTGGCGCTAAAAGTCAGTTGGGACCACCAGTAGTGGGCCAATGGCGGTGTCAGCGGATTTTGTTAGTGCAGGTTGCACACATTCAGTGGCAAACTTGATTGGTTTATGGTCCCCTCAGCTTAACATATTATTCTGTTAATTGATTTATGACCTCCTGGAGCTAATTCATCCTTCTCAGAAACCCCCACTCTTCCCCATACCTCCTCCTTCCCCACCCTTCTGGGAAATCCCCTCACTGATGCAGGCACACCTCTGATATCAAATTAATTGATTACTTAATTAAATCGACAAATTATTAACTCCTCCTCCTCTGGGTAATTCTCAAGCTGTCTCCTCCCACCACCCACTCCTCCTCCACTCCACAATCTGGAAATTGGCTGGAAAAGGACTCAGTCTGTGCCTGACAGGAAGGATCTTATGACAGGCAATTCAAATCAATGTCAGTTTCATAGCAAATGACATATTGTTTATTTATAAAATTCAATTCAAAGAGGTTTAATCTCTTTTCTTTGTTGGAAAACATTATTCTTTGTTGTTTTGGAAGATGCAGGTCTTGTAAAATACTTCAGAAAGAAGTAATTTAATCGACTGCTTTTTTTGTCTGATCACAGAAGGAATAATGTCATGAAATTTATGTCAACATAGTTCATCACACGTAATTAATCTGTTAAAAAAACTTCTGACTGCATCTTCGCACCAACTGCAGGGCAAACATGCCGGCAGGGCCATATTGTGGCCATGCACTGGCTGCTTTGATGGGCCACACCATGTGCCAGTGTCCAAGAGACCACTCTACACCCACTTGTATTAACATGAATCAAGTGGCCACTTTCTGTTGCATGTCACTGCTGGGTCTGCACATGCCATCGGTCACAGCTGGACTGAACCAAAAACAAAGCAGCGTTTTCTTGGGAAAGCCCCAAGCCTTCCCATGCTGAACACTGCTGCATGCAAAAAAACTCTTCCAAGGCAAATGCCTAACTGGGAATCGATCTAGAACTACTACTGAAGTCAATAAATTGGTTGACTTATTAATTTCTGGTCATGTGATCGTGATGTGGGGGATATAAGGCGGAAGCTGTAGCTCACAGTCTCAGTTGCAATCAGTCTCTGGAAGAAGAAGAAGAAGAACTTTGAAGCGTCAACAGCAGCCAAGATCCTCATCTGCCTCTCCATCACAGAAGAAGCATCAAAGTAAGTACTCATTAAATGTCATTTCTACTACTAGTGCGTGTAGTGGTTTCTCTTCTTCTTTGCAGAGTTCCCTTTCTTTGTTCAACTCCACGTCACTGTCTGTGGATGCCTACTGTTTCTTCTTCTTTGTTCAATGACCTCTGGTGTGTCTGGACCAGCAGTGACGTCAAGCATGTCTGGAGCAGCTGCAGTTACCATCGGCTCGACGGGACCTGCAGCAAACTCTGGCCTGCCAGGACCAGCAGTGGTAGCAGCACCAAGGATCCTACAGCACACCTGACCAGCATGTTGGAGAAGGACAATGAGCTGGTACTCGTAATATCCATCCTGATCACCAAATTGTGTAATGAAGACACCCAGCAAGCCACAACTCTCAGAAGAACTGTGCTGGGGACCATACACCATTCTGTGTGGGTCACCACTGGATTACAACAAATGCACCATCCCTGAACATCCCAGTGTTACTCAAGGACAGAGTGTTGATGTGATGGTTGAGAAGCTGTCGATTCATTCTAGTGCTCTACTGCTTTTCACTTCAACTTATAATTTAACAGATAGCTCTTCAGAATGTTTAAATATTGGTATAGAAGCATCAGTGGACAGTGACTGGCTAGTTGTGTTAGAGTTTAAAAATGCATTGAGAATTGTTAAAAAACACTTTACGGAGTTGGAATGGTATGAACTGTCTCGTGCAGAACATTACCTCAACCAACAGATGACCTCTGAGTATTCTCCACCTCCAGACATTTACTGCGCTAGCCTGATGCTATCTATAACATCATTGTATGATGGTGTGACACTTATGATGTGGAGGCCATTCATTTATCTGCAACACTCCACCATTACAAACTTGTCCCTCATATGGATAGTGCTATCACTTGTGCTGGGAAGACTGAACCGTGGGCTGCTGTGTGTTCAAACTGTGTATAATGACATCTTGAACTATCTCCATGTGTATGATTTGCATGCTGATGATTTAGAACAGTGTATCAATACGGTGTCAAACTAAAGGAACATTCAACCATATGAGAGGAATACATGTGGAATTTATTATTTGCAAGAAACAGTTGTTCAGGAAATACTGTAAACAATGCACCAGTAGTTTTTTTTTGTTGATGTAATGCAGAATACGTATGTATGTTGCTGAAATATATATATATATATATATATATATATATATATATATATATATATATATCGCACATCTTCGTTGTTTTTCTTATTTATCTGCCTTGTCATTATGTAATATAAAGTGTAGCCATTGTAGCTCAGTCGATAAGATGACTGCACTATATGGCTACAGATATTTTGCCACAAGCATTCATTTTTCTCTAAAAGCCAATCACACACCAAAATCTGATGTAGTTAGTACCATGGCCATGTGGGTGAAGTATCAGGACTTTGTTGCAAGTGACTGGTCCTGTGATGGTAGACTGGAACAAGAAGAAGAAGAAGAAGAAGAAGAAGAGTGGGGTATTCCTACCAGATAATAAACATGCTGTAATTTTTAGGTCCATCCAACTGCGGCAAGACAAATGTTCTCATGTCACTACCAACACATCCAGATGGAATCCACTTTGAGCATGTATGTGTACCAGGTGTGGAAGTATGAAACCAGAATTTGGTTGCAGTAATTACACATCTACTGTTTGAAACTGACAAACAATATTTTATTCAAAATAATCCGACAGGCTGTGAATGCCACGCAAAAAAAAAGGCAGTTCTTCTTTGAAGCAAACCGACCAGCGAGCCATCTTCGTACATTTTCGTTGTTCAGCGACAGCGTGTCCCAGTGAGACAAATAGATGATAATCGGAGGGAGCCAAGTCTGGAGAACAAGCCGCATGCCCCAGTATTTTCCAACTGAACTCCTCGATCGTTTCCCTGGCCCGTTTTGCTGTCTGTGATGGGGCGTTATCATGGAGAAATATGACTTTGTGTTACCTTTTTCCATGTTCCTATCGTTTTTCACGTAATACTCGATTTAAAGCGATCATTTGGTGTTTGCAGCGAACAGTGTTAACGATTTCACCAGGTTTTAGCAGCACCCTTCTGATACTACCAAACACAGAATATTGTATTCTTTCCAAAGCGATTTGGCCTTTCAGTGGATGTCAATGGTTTGCCTAGATCCACCCATGATTTACGACGCTTAGGGTTCTCAAAATATATCCATTTTGCATCACCTGTCACTGTTCGATGGAGAAACGTCTTACTTTTGTATCTGGCGAGCAGAATTATACAAGTGGTCTTTCGATTTGCTTGCTGTCTTTCATTCAGTTCATGGGGAACCCATTTTCCCACTTTCTGCACCTTTTCCGCAGCTTTCAACCGAAGAGAAACGGCTTTCTGCGTCACATTCAATTGCTCCGCGAGTTCCTGTTTAGTTTTAGTATCATCTTCATCCAATAAGGCCTGCAATTCGTTGTCTTCGAAATTTTTAGGTGGTTTCCCGCGCTCATAGTTTCTCACGTCAAAACCAGCACTTTTGAATTTTTTTAACCAGTCGGAACACTTTTTTTCCAAGAGCATGTTCGCGGAAAGCTTCGACAAGCATTCGATGCGATTCTGCAGCAACTTTCTCCAAATGATAACAGAAAACGAATGCTGTCCGCAAATCGTAGTTCGTAGGCACAAAATTCGACATGTTTATAGGTTTGAACCAGATACCGATATATGGAACTTGGGTTACTGTGCATATAGAGTGCGACTGTACGTAGATAGAAAATTTCAGTCTCTCAGACACAAAATTGAAGAGCTAGATACGTATGTCCAGACCCTTTTGAGACTGATCCATGAATTAGATTCTAGGGTTAAGAAACGAGAGATTTACACTTGCATCATTGGAGAAAGAAAGAAGACGACTTAACTGCAAAGGTTGATAGAATTGAAAGGAAAGCACATGACTTAACTGTAAAGGTTGAGCGAAATTTATGTTAGGTGCAGCCTGCGAAGCAGTCCACTTAGTATGTAGCAACACGTCAACTAAGCATAAGGTCATTACTGCACAGAAGGCTATTCAAGTGAGGTTACAGTTGCTAAGGTTAGGACATCTGGAGTGAAATCAGACACTGTGAGAAATGTTTTAACCAGTTAGTGAATCTTCAATGAACTATCAGCGAAATTATGCAACAATGACGATGTTGTTATTACTGGTTTTATTAAGCAGCACAACAACGCTAGGAGAGACAAAAAAATCAGTGTCAGCAGTGAAAAACCATACATGTTGGGCACGCAACCTCCAACTTCAAATAAAAAAAACAATACAGATTGGGGATAGGGAATTTCAAAGAATACCAGGTCCACTGAACCTCAATTTCCTAAAGTCCTCAAACAAAGTTACATTTTCACCCAAAGATCTGGAGATGTATGGTGAAATACTACAACTGACCCGTGTACACAGGAAAGCAGGAGACCAATGCTGTGCAAAATACAGAGACATTATAAAACGATAGTTATTAGACGGTCAGTACAGCAGAGGAGATGATAGTGGTATTGGTCATCAGTCAGTCCCCTCAGTGTAGGTGCTACGATGACCCCAATGAGATAATAGATCGACTATGACTGCTCATGGAATCAACTGCTGCGGGCAGTACTGCTCATTCGAATGAAGATTGTCTTAATAATTCAGAGTGTAGAGAGAGAGGTATAATCGAATGAGTGTGGAGACAGTAATTCAAGAACTGCAGAAGCCAGCATGCAACATATACAACGTATACCCCCATAGGCATGTTATGATTGAAGGTTTGGATAATTTACGGCAGGCTGATCTTGTAGATATGAAGGAATATTCACAGGCGAATAATGGGGTCTAATATATTTTAATGGTTACTGATATATACTCCAAATCCGCCAGGGCATTACCTGTTAAAACAAAAACAGGCAGAAATTTTGCAGATGTGTTTGTTGCTGACAGGGATGCCTGGACAACCTCCGAACTGATCATAGTAGGAAGTTTTACGATAGGTATTTCAAGACTGTGATTCAGCAGTGTGGAATACAGCGCTATTTAACATTCGCCCATCTGAAGGTTAGTATAGTGGAATGTCTGAACGGAACAATAAAAGGTCAAATGTGGATGCATTTTAATCTTCACAGATCATACAAAAGGACAGATATCTTCCCATAAATAATTGCCCTGTATAACCAAACTGAATATAGCGCAATAAAAATGAGACCAATCGATGTTTATGATAGTGTACTCATGGATACTAACATGTTAAAATGCTGGATCTACATAAACAGAAATTTAATGTGGTTGATTTGTATATATCTCAAAACACAAGACAAAATTTGAGAAGTCATGCCTCCCAAACTTGTCGAGTGTAATATTCACAGTCTTGTTTCCAAAGTTCAGAGGACAAAACCCAGAACTTACATCTTAAAGGATAGCAGTGGCACTGAAATTTCAGGATGCTTTTACACCAAGGAAATGCAGAAGAGCTCAGAACCACACGTTTGTCATAAAGCCTGATATAAGACGTTGAGGGAATAGAGCAATAGTTAAATGGCTTTGTTTTCCTGGAACATAAAACAGCTGAAGTGGTACTGACATTTTGCTATAAAGCGTGAAGAAATTCGCGCACTAGGACTTCACAGCGCGATAGCTGACATACTAGCAATACAGAAAAGTCTCTTGCTAAATTCCGTCCTGCTCATACTTCCTGCGGTTAATGTACGTTAAAAACTGGCAATTTGGCAACACTGTAATCACATATATGGTAACTACCTGTGTCAGCATATAGGTGTTGTGATGTGCATTTAGTGCAGTGGAAAGCGTTTTGGATTAGCATGCAGGAGGTGGAAGATTCGATTCAGGGTCGAGGTGTATTTGTTTTTATTTGCTAAATGTAATCTGTGTGGTATGGTATCTGGCAAATTAATTGTCATGCAGAGGTTACAGTGGGCATGTCTATTTCTGACTTGCCTGACCACATTTTTGTTATGTTCACCATTACAAAATACTGTCCTATGCAAATGTTGGATACGTGTGGCTTATGAAATGGTATATACTACAGCATTACATTTCAGATTGGCAACTAAAAACAAATACTCATCAACCCAGAATTGAACGCTCAGCTTCTTACATGTCAACCTAAAACGCTATCCACTGCACCAATTGCACAGAATCCCACCGATCTGCTGACAGAGATAGTTACCATACATGTGATTAAACTGTTATCTGCCAGTCCTTAACGTCCGTCTACTGCCGGAAATATGCACAGGACGAAATTTTGTGAGAGACATTTTTGTATTGCTAGTACCTGAGTAATCGTGCCTTGAAGTATTAAGACACGAGTTTTTATTCCCCATGTGTAATGGGGTGCTCAGAGCACAACCAGTACAATAGTACAACATGCATGATAGTAGATGCATTATAGGAGGTGGTGGTATCCGTGACAATCTTTCTGTCGAATTGCACATTCCAGGGTGTGATTACTGAGAATGGGGTACAAAATTTCAAAAACGATTGGCTTATGGAGAGAACCGATTTACCTGCTTGATGAGGCGTATTTGGAACATGACAGTGCATACGCATAACATAAAGATCTCCCAGGACCTCAAGCTGCACATCGAATTTTAGCTGCTAAAGTCGAGGCAATATGTGCAAGAAAGGAGACTGGTGTAAAACAGTTCGTTATAGCATTTGTAATTGATAAAACCAAGCATGTTAAAATTAACAAAAAGGGCAGGAGTGTTAAAAAACAGTATCCTGACAGTGGTCTATGCAGTCAAAAGTGGAGGTTCTGCCAATACCCAAGACATCAAATGAAATGCAGCCCTGAACCACTTGCCGGAGGGAGGGTGGCCCATGAACGCCAGAGTGGCGCTGAGGTGGCGGCAGCACGAGCACCAGCTTCCTGCACAGCCACTAGTGCCGGCCTTGCCTGTGAGGCATGCCTCACCGGGCCCCACTTTGGTGAATCAGGTTCCGCCACCCCCTGGTACCAGCGCCACAGCGTATTCTGAGAATTTTTCTCAGATGCAATGGCTGTGGAAGAGAGAGAAAAACGAAAATTAAGTATAATGTCTCAGACATTGCCAGTTGGTGCCGCTGCTGCTGCTGCAAGGAAAGAAGGAACATGGATTATTATTATTGTAAGTAGAATGAGTACATGTTTATAAATTACCTATTTCGCTCTAGTTCCTCTCTCTAGGTCATCCAACATGTCCACACATCTACAAAAGTCTCTCTCCATCACCTCCACCCACTACAGAATTTCATACTCAGCTGAGCTGAGAAGTTTAATAATCAAAATATAAACACAAGCAAAAACTATGATAAAAGACTTATAGGAGATCTGTGATGGCTCCTGCTTATCCCTGTGATGGCTTCTGCTTATCCCTGCCACAGCTGTTCCTCTTCTTCTGCCTGGAAATCATCTGCAATAACAACAAAGAATATGTGCCAGATTCCATATGTGATGAAATTTTTTCAAACAGCAAAATATTATGTATATATAGTACCAAGAAGATGAAAAAATATGTGCACTTGCACTGCTGATGCTACTGCTGTTGCTGGCTTTCAGCAGCCAGCTCACCAATTATTCTTTGCAAATATACTGAAACAATAAGACAACATATATTCTGTACAACAAAATTCTTAGTGAATTTCGAAATCATGTACAACAGCAAAGACACTCTGACTGACCACTAAATAACAGCAGCATATTACATAGAGAGAGAAGAATATACACTACTGGCCATTAAAATTGCTACACCACGAAGGTGACGTGCTACAGACACGAAATTTAACCCACAGGAAGAAGATGCTGTAATATGCAAATGATTAGCTTTTCAGAGCATTCACACAAGGTTGGCGCCGGTGGCGACACCTGCAACCTGCTGACATGAAGAAAGTTTCCAACCGATTTCTCATACACAAACAGCAGTTGACCGGCGTTGCCTGATGAAACGTTGCTTTGATGCCTCGTGTAAGGAGGAGAAATGCGTACCATCACGTTTCCGACTTTGATAAAGGTCGGTTTGTAGCCTATCGCGATTGGGGTTTATCTTATCGAGACATTGCTGCTCGCGTTGGTCGAGATCCAATGACTGTTAGCAGAATATGGAATCGGTGGGTTCAGGAGGGTAATACGGAACGCCGTGCTGGATCCCAACGGCCTCGTATCACTAGCAGTCGAGATGACTAGCATCTTATCTGCATGGCTGTAACGGATCGTGCAGCCACGTCTCGATCCCTGAGACAACAGATGGGGACGTTTGCAAGACAACAACCATCTGCACGTACAGTTCGACGACGTTTGCAGCATCATGGACTATCAGCTCAGAGACCATGGCTGCGGTTATCGTTGACGCTGCATCACAGACAGGAGCGCCTGCGATGGTGTACTCAACGATGAACCTGAGTGCACGAATCGCAAAACGTTATTTTTTCGGATGAATCCAGGTTCTGTTTACAGCACCATGATGGTCGCATCCGTGTTTGGCGACATCGCGGTGAACACACATTGCAAGCGTGTATTCGTCATCGCCATACTGCCATATCACCCGGCTTGATAGTATGGGGTGGAGTTGGTTACACGTCTCGGTCACCTCTTGTTCGCATTGATGGCACTTTGAACAGTGGACATTACATTTCAGATGTGTTACGACCCGTGGCTCTAACCGTTCGTTCGATCCCTGCGAAATCCTACATTTCAGCAGGATAATGCACGACCGCATGTTGCAGGTCCTGTACGAGTCTTACTGGATACAGAAAATGTTCGACTGCTGCCCTGGCCAGCAAAGTCTCGAGATCTCTCACCAATTGAAAACGTCTGGTCAATGGTGGCCGAGCAACTGGCTCGTCACAAAATGCCAGTTACTACTCTTGATGAACTGTGGTATCGTGTTGAAGCTGCATGGGCAGCTGTATCTGTACACGCCAACCAAGCTCTGTTTGACTCAATGTCCAGGCGTATCAAGGCCGTTATTACGGCCAGAGGTAGTTGTTCTGGGTACTGATCTGCATTTCTTCTTGTTGTAGCAATTTTAATGGCCAGTAGTGTATATACATCACAGTTTGTGATGTGGTCACCAGTCAATAGATCCTACCAATGTTGCTTGGGAGTGCTGGGATCACTCGCTAGTTGTCCGCAGCTCGTGGTCGTGCGGTAGCGTTCTCGCTTCCCACGCCCGGGTTCCCGGGTTCGATTCCCGGCAGGGTCAGGGATTTTCTCTGCCTCGTGATGACTGGGTGTTGTGTGATGTCCTTAGGTTAGTTATGTTTAAGTAGTTCTAAGTTCTAGGGGACTGATGGCCATAGATGTTAAGTCCCATAGTGCTCAGAGCCATTTGAACCATTTGATCACTCGCTAGTTGTCCGTAGATGTGGTCACAAGGCATCTGGACACCCTTAAAAGTAGACACATTGTCATGAGGGGTCCAGCAAAGTGCAGTAATGGAGTTATTTTTGTAGCACTGTGCGTTTGCTTGGACTTGTTTGTGGTTGCGAGTTAGGTGGATTTTTTCTGTAATTTTTCTGGAATATTTAGGTCATTATTAATTTTGTTTTTTGTGATACATTATTCCCATCGCCAATCTGTAGCACTGTAATAGGAGCAGGACATCATTCTTGATGTTTAAAGAAGCGGAGAGCTAGTGCTTCCTATCAACTCTGTGTGCTGTGGGCACAGCTGCACAAGGTTTGCCGTCACCTGACACGTTGTTAGGGAATGAGCACAACTTCTGGTGTGCGACACGAGCTAGCGGTGTGTGCAAGCCCCTCCCAACTTGTGCATGCGAGAATACATGAAGTGGCCAGCATGTCTGGCATGTGATCAGTGTGAAGACATAGTCAAAAGATTTTTAACAGTGTAACTACATGCAATGAGTTGTGCTGACATCCATTTCATGACGCTATTCCTTGCGCAATCCGAGAAAAGCGATCTATGTAATGACTTCTTTTCAATGTATTTTTAAAAAAGGCAGAGACAATGAATTTTTCCCACCAAATAAATAGAGATCCAACCACTGTGAAATGAATTTTATAAATAAAAATTATATCCTTTGCTGTGTGATTAACACTGATCTGAATTTCCTGTAACGTGATCCATCCTCTCCAGCACAGACTGAGTCACCAATTTTCAGAGGGGGTAGCGCCTGGGAGGTAGGAGGAAAGAGCTCCCAGTTTCCCAGAGGGGGAGGGGTTAATTAATTTATCGATTTAATTAGTTAGTCCATTAATTTTATGGCAACCATGTGCTTGTATTGGTGAGCCACTTACCCAGACGAGTGGAGGATTTGGGGGGAGTGAGAGGGGTGGGAGATTTCTCAAAGGGATGGATTACCCCCATGGGGTCATAAATCAGTTCACAGAACAATAGGTTAAGGAGAGGGGGAGGGGGTCATAAATCAATCAAGTTTACCCATGAATGCTTGCAACCCACACTAACAAAATGTGCTGATACCGCCATTTCCTCCACTGCTGCTGCTAGTGGTCAAACAGGTGCCTCGCCACAACCACGAATCATCCAGGATGTACACAGACTTAGCAAGTAAGTTAACTTCTTTCTCTTCTTGAAAGCCATCAAAATTTTGTGTTTTATTCTTAAAAAGTTCCTTGCTCTTATCTCTGAGTCTTTGATGTTGTGTCTTTGCAGCACTTCTCTTATTTATGTTTTTCACACTAGAGTTGACTTCATTTTTGAGAAATACTTAAGTACTGGTTACATTATACTGGTTTAATACATTCGGTAGAAGTGTGAAATGAAGATTAAACTCTGCTTTACCATTAATTCTGATATTTCTGTATATTTTAGTAATCGCCTCGCCACACCTCGTTTTCCAACCATCTGCAATTTAATCATTGTTTACCCTTCGTGGATATGGACAGAGTCCGGTCAGATGTTTACCAAAGAAAAATCACCAAACAACCGTATCTTTCCAGAAGTTGTCATTTTATTTAAACAACCAGTTTCAGCATCTCATTAATACTATCTTCAGGTCCCTATGCACTCAATGTATAGAGAATCAGATATATCGGTTTGTTATCAAGGCATCGAAGCACACACTCTACAAAAAATTCACGGAATCCAGGTATTGACGTCTCCAGCTATGCATGCATCGATGTACCAGATTCTCTACACATAGAGTGCATAGGGACCTAAAGATTGCGTTAATGAGATGCCGAAACTGGTCGTGTAAATGAAATAACAACTTCGGAAAACATACGACTGATTGGTGATTTTCCTTTTGTAAATATCTGCAATTTGTGTTGCAGCTTGTGAGCAGCCGTTAATAAATTCCTCTGGGGAGAAAAATACATTCCTGAAATACCATGAAGCCAGAGGAAAAAGTTGACTGGAATTTATAAGAAATACCGCTGCTTACGTCAGTTCAGCTGCCATGCTGATGATGTGCTTTTGTGTCGATCGAGCATTGATCTGAAGGTAGGAAATGCTGGATGTTAAGTTGAAGGTCGCTGTTGCCCTCTTGGCATGTTTCTTTAAGACAAAAGACTAAAATCCTGTTGTATGGTTACAACAGTCGGCGTTTCAGAGTTACATCCCTACTCTCCAATACACAGTGAAGTGCGTGGGAGAAGGTACTTTCCATCGTACGAAGTATCAGATTTTTTCCCCTTTCCATTCACGCATGAAGCGCAAGATGAATGCTTGCTGAAATGCCTCTGTGCATGCTGTAATTAGTCTAATTTTTTCTCTGCGGTTGCTACGGGGTCGTACGTAGGGTTATATATCTAAATTCTGCTCTTGATTTTGGTGCTTGATATTTTGTAAGCTATTAGGTTATTGTTGGTGTCTTCCCAAGCAGGTTTTTCAGCATTACCCATATGTGGAACAAACCTGCGACCTTTCATGTTGTCCATCTTCGAATACGATCAATATCTCTCGTTGAGCCTATGTATTTCGGATTCCATTTAGGCGAGCAATATTGTCGTCTGGGACACAAGAATGTTTTGCAGACAGACTGCATTTTGCCAATATCTTACAATGAACTTAAGTCTGACATATACTTATGTGATCGTTCCATATCATGCCCCTCATGCCCCACAAATCGTTAGGCATTTGTATGAGTCATAGGATACAGCCAGGATCGACCAGAAAGTAATGCACCACATATTTTTTCTTTGACAGCTATTTGTCGAACACAATGAAACATACACACAAGAGAGAACGACGTTTCTTGTAGACTCCCTCGTTTCCACGCCATCTCCTTCCCGTTCTATGGCCTTCCTCCAGCGTGACACAAACGCTCCTATATCCTGTCGGTACCACTTCTTTTCCTAATTACGAGGCCATTTATTCACAGTGTGAATCACTTCCTCTTCATCTTCAAAAACTCTTCCACGGATGGCATCATTTATGGCCCAAACCAGTGGAAGTGTGAGGGAGCGAGGTCATGGCTATATGGTGCATGAGATAACACTATCCACACCTGTTTCGTGATGTTGTATTCATGTCGAGTCTCCAGCCGGAACATACCGTCACCTAGACACAATATTTCGGCGGTCCCCCTGGCTGCCATCGTCAGGTGAGTAGGCCGTTGCTCTAACTCGCCGGAACTGAAATTAAACACGCCGCGGCGGCTCCTTTATACACCTACTGTGGGTCCACCGCGCGTGCGCGAACTTAATTGCCCTCTAGCGCAAGGAACAACGGCGCACCCGTGGTGAAAACACTGTAGACAGCTTTTGGTGACCGATAAAAGTCTGTTGTTTCTTAATGTCAAACGGAACAGGGTTCCAACTCTTACTTAAAGCATACCCCTGATTCCTGTTTATGATATTGTCAGATTTCAATGGTCTCTTTCACTACACAGTCCCAATACCGAGACGCAGGCGCAACCGCTTGTGTCTCATCGTACAACATTTTATGGCCTTCAGTTGGTTCAAATGGCTCTGAGCACTATGCGACTCAACTGCTGAGGTCATCAGTCGCCTAGAACTTAGAACTAATTAAACCTAACTAACCTAAGGACATCACACATATCCATGCCTGAGGCAGGATTCGAACCTGCGACCGTAGCGGTCGCTCGGCTCCAGACTGTAGCGCCCAGAACCGCACGGCCACTCCGGCCGGATGGCCTTCAGTAAGACAATGTTCCGCCAGTGCAGATTTTTCTGGCTGAAATAAACGCGTGTGGCGATAATGCTCCACGAAACGATCCTGGACCGTACAAATCGTTAGTCCAATATAAGCTTTCCCGCAATGGCAGGCAATTTTGTAGACCCCCCCCCCCCCCCCACGGCTTTCTTAAATCCAAATCATCCTTCACTGAGGTCAGCACAGCTCTGGTCTTAGCTGGCGGACGGAATACACTTTTAATATCAAATTTCTTTAAAATTCTTCCTATTTTTGAAGATATGCTGTCCGTAAAAGGTAGGAATGCCACCGATTTGCTTGTATCTTCTGTTGGTTCCCACGAAGGTCCAATCTGTAGAGCTCGACGGATCTGATTGTCAGTATAACCATTCTGCTTGAACACAGTCTTCAGATGATCCAGTTCGTATCTCAAACTGTCTGCATCTGAGATAGCGTAAGCTCTTTTTACTCATGTACGTAGGACCCCATTGTGTTGGAACGATAGATTACAACTTGATGCATGAAGATATCGGTCCGTATGCGTGGGCTTACGACAAACACTATGTCCTAATGTCCCATCATCTCTCTTGTAGACCAAGACATCTACATCCATCCTTTTTAACTTTCATCGTGAACTTAATATTGGGATGCAGACAAATAAAATGGTCTAGGAAACGACCCAGAACATCCCTCCCATGTGGCCATACCATAAAAGTGTCGTCGACGTATCTCCAGAAACAAGTTGGTTATAAGAATGCCGTCTTCAGTGCCATGTCCTCAAAATCTTCCATAAACAAATTGGCAACTATGGGGGATAATGGGCTATCCATAGCCATTCCGTCAGTTTGTTCAAAGTATTTGTCATTAAATAAAAAATACATGGACGTCAGCACATGGCGACAAAGCTCAGTTGGTTCCTCCTCCAATTTTCCAATAATTAACTGCAAAGAATCTACAAGAGGAACTCTGGTACACAAAGACAAAACATCAAAACTAACGAGCAAATCCGTGAGACTGAGACACAAAGACATGGCAAGCCGTTCCACAGGACTACATCCAGCATCTCTACGATCGTCTCCATGGGAGAATAGCAGCCTGCATTGCTGCGAAAGGTGGATATACACTGTACTTGTGCCGACATTGTGCATGCTCTGTTGCCTGTGTCTATGTACCTGTGGTTCTGTCAGTGTGATCATGTGATGTATCTGACCCCAGGAATGTGTCAATAAAGTTTCCCCTTCCTGGGACAATGAATTCACGGTGTTCTTATTTCAATTTCCAGGAGTGTAGAAATGGACCAACATCAGGTGGCACAGATCAAAGTCACCACCGATTGCGATTGAAGTACCGCAGTGACAATTTGCAGTTTTGCAGTGACGTTTGAAGGAGCTCGTGATATCGGCACAGAATGAGGTTGGAGAGATGCTGAATTTTTGTGTTTTTGTAGGTACTTACGGTACCATTCACTCGAATCGTGAATGACAGAACTCCACCTGTAACAACAGTGGAAACGTAGTTTGTCTTTACTGAGGCTTACCTTTCGATCTTACTAACACAATGTTAAAAATTTTGTGTTCAGGTGAATAAAAGCAAGCTATGTTTTTCTCGTACTACTTTCACCTCAGTTTATTAAGGAACATCGCAAAATATTAGATCTACATTTCAAAATCTGCGAAAAAAATAGCACATCTCCTCCGGGCATATCCCAGCTAACTGAGGACACAAGGGACAAACTCAGTTACATTAACATGCAGCTAAGCCAACCAGCAGAAGGAAAAAACTGTCTCAAGTGACTCATCCTGTATATGACAATATCAGCAAGAGAGAAGAGTTTTCCGTACTATAATTCATCTATCCGCTATTACAACCCGTTGTTAGGTGACTCACCACTTAGCTGTCCAAAGCAGCTGGCTCTAGCGGCGGTGATTTCCCCCAAATGGGCATGGTGGCACGTCTAATGTCAAGTCTCTAGACAGCCTTGAGACGGAGAGCCCCATGCGCTGGCTACACACAAAATGTGATCAAATGCATTGCTGTCGTATGTATTGCCCATCCTTAGCTTGACTGTCACAGCGACGGGCATTACAAGTTTTACTAATTCCTAGTAACGACAACAGAAACAGATACCAAGTAGATCGTATTT
Organism: Schistocerca serialis cubense; assembly: GCF_023864345.2. Taxonomy (NCBI): domain Eukaryota; kingdom Metazoa; phylum Arthropoda; class Insecta; order Orthoptera; family Acrididae; genus Schistocerca; species Schistocerca serialis. The sequence goes on from NC_064638.1 coordinate 222,623,480, forward strand.
TGGTGGATAATACAGGGCTGCATCGAAAAACTCTCATGGACTACCAGGAGCTAACATTAATGGATATCACGTGTTAGTCATAATGCAAACGGGCATAACGTTGACAAAACTGAAGAAAGTATGCAAAGTAAAGACTTGGAATAATAGAAAAAGAGATGACATCACTGGGAGAGATGATAGCCCAAACCATAAAAGAATACAAAAGAAGGAAGGAAGAAGTAGATGAAAGATGGGCAGGAATCAAAAGTGCTGTAACCAAAATAGGACAAGAAGAAATAGGATACCTCGACGGAAAGAAAGTAAAGAAACCTTTGGTAAAAGAGAGGTGATAAAGAAAATTGAAGAGAGAGGAAAATATAAAAATAAAGGAGATGACAATAGTCAGACAATGTACAAAACAGACGACCTGGAGATAAAAGGGAAATATGGCCTTATTTTATAAGAAGATGCTGAAAGTTGCTTCGGGTAAACTGACAATGACCGTAGGGGAAAAGAAACTGATGACGCATATGGTAAGACACTGTACAAGGGGGAAGAATTAAAAAGTAAACGGAAAGAGTGCATGAAAAACTCGTACAGGACAAAGGAGAATACAGATGTAACCATTGAAATGGAATATGAGAGAGAAGCAGAGGGAGAAGGAAATGCAATTCTGACCTTCGAAGTAGGAAAAACCGATAAAGAAAATAAAGAGAGGAAATGTGCTGGATTGAATAATCTTCCTGTAGAATTAGTTCAATATGTGGATGAAAAAGTAAGTACAGAAATGACGGCTTAGCGCAGTGCGATATAAGAAACTGCTACATGGCCGTAAGACTTTGTCAGGACAAGGATGGCTCCAAACTCCAAACAATAGGATGCCAAGAAATACTAATATACACAACAATAATATCTAGAGGGCACTTAATCGTAGATTGTTGTGTACAATATAGTAGAACATCGAGGAAGAGTAGTTTGGTTTCAGAAAAGGGAGAGGCAAAATGGATGCTACTGGACCAACTACAATGACTGGTGAAAGATACAAAGAAGGAAGAAATGTACAGAGTTTTCGCTTCATATTACTGAAAAAGGGCCTTTGACCGAGTGAAATGGGACAAATGATAAAATTCTAAAACTGAAGACGGTGAACTGAAAGGACAGGAGACCAATAAAGAAGTTAAGAGCAGGCAGACAGCACCCATGACCGTAAGATATGGTATAATGAGCCGGTCTGAAACAGAAAGAGGAAAGACGGAGATGTTGTCTCTCACCAGCTCTGTTTTCCATATACATCGATGACTTGATAATGATAATGCTAGAAATAGAGAAGGATGAAGTAAGCATCAGAGGCCATAAGATCATCTGCATCAGATTTGCTGACGTGATTCTCTTGCAGATGTAACAATGTCTCTTCAAAGAACGCTATCCTCGCGTGAAGAAGCATTGGAAATGTACAGAATGAAAATCAACATCAGAAAAGAAGATGATGAGAAGTACATGACATGGTTCGCTTGCAGATGTAACAATGTCTCTTCAAAGAACGCTGTCCACACTTTAAGAAGCATTGGAAATGTACAGAATGAAAATCAACACTAGAAACGAAGATCATGAGAAGTACATGACGAAGAAGATTTGGAAAAGAAAACAACTGAATGGCAGTTTGAATATGTTGCACAGTACCTATATTTGGGAAGCATGTTAACTGATCATTGGACATGTGGAAACGAAACAAGATCAAAAATTGCAATGGCAAATAAAGCTTTTCAGAAAAAAGATATTCTTATTACGTAGAAAACTTCGGTAGAATTAAGGAAAAGTTTGAGTGAAGTGTTTTTCTGTACAGCGGTGAAAGTATACACTGAAGAAAAGAGAAAGATACAAAACTGAACCATTCGTGATGCATGTTGGCGGAGAATAAAGGAAATAAAATGTATGGATAAAGTGAAAACAGTAAAGGACTGAAAGAATAGAGGAACAAAGTGATGTGTTGGCAGAAGAGCCAACACCGTGTTGCTAGAGGAGGCCGAAATGCACGCGTTTAAGCTCACGCAGGCTGGCGTGAGGTCTGGAAAATGACAAGGAATTATAGTAGCCAAAAATAGTACATAGCTTCTGGAATACTTAACTTTAATCCATAATTGGATAACATCGCTCTTGATGATACATAATTACAATCTCAATATAAACGGGTAATGGCGCCTTGCTAGGTCGTAGCAAATGACGTAGCTGAAGGCTATGCTAACTATCGTCTCGGCAAATGAGAGCGTAGTTTGTCAGTATAGCATCGCTAGCAAAGTCGTCTGTACAACTTGGGCGAGTGCTAGTAAGTCTCTCTAGACCTGCCGTGTGGCGGCGCTCGGTCTGCAATCACTGACAGTGGCGACACGCGGGTCCGACGTATACTACCGGACCGCGGCCGATTTAAAGGCTACCACCTAGCAAGTGTGGTGTCTGGCGGTGACACCACACAAATAACTTTCCTAAACCTGGTTGAGAAAAGGAAAGGAGACTGAGTTGGACCAATTAGAAGAAGCAAAGGAATTCTAACAGCAGCTCTGGAAGGTACACTGAAAGGCTACAAGGAAACAGGAAGGAGAAGAGTAAAATGCTGGATGAACTGAAAAAAGTAAGATACCATGCTACGAAGCAGTTGATCTCGAACAGGATCGTGACCGAGCGGGTCTAGGCGCTTCAGTCCGGAACCGCGCCGCTGCTACGGTCGCAGGTTCGAATCTTGCCACGGGCATGGATGTGTGTGATGTCGTTAGGTTAGTTAGGTTTAAGTAGTTCTAAGTTCTCGGGGACTGATGACCTCAGATGTTAAGTCCCATAGGGCTCAGAGCCATTTGAATCATTCGAACAGGATCAGTTGAAGACAGCAACAGTGCCAGGTACCTGCCAGTAGGCGTAACACCTTATGATGGTGACAGTAACGCGACACTCAGCACTATTTAAATCACCTTGGCAGGAGGGCTGATCACTCTCTAATGCAGCAGATAATCCAACTGCTCGCTAGTGTATGGCTTCAATAAATTCATATGTTCCACCCAATAGGTTATTTTTCGAAATCACCTGCAGCAAGTAGTAAGTAGGCTGTTTAGGTTTTTATATTGGTAACGCCACGTAGTGCACTGTATGAAAATCACTGGCTGTGCTGTGTGCAGTCTGTGGCTGGGTGGGATTGATTTAATATTCGCTATTGTAGTGTTGGGCTGTTGGCTGTTAACAGCGCGTAGCGTTGCGCAGTTGGAGGTGAGCCGCCAGCAGTGGTGGATGTGGGGAGAGAGATGGCGGAATTTTGAGAGCGGACGATCTGGACGTGTGTCCATCAGAAAGAGTAAATTTGTAATATTGGATATCATGGACTGATATATATATTATCACTTTTGAACACTATTGAGGTAGATACATTGTTTGTTCTCTATCAAAATCTTTCATTTGCTAACTGTGCCTATCAGTAGTTAGTGCCTTCAGTAGTTTGAATCTTTTATTTAGCTGGCAGTAGTGGCGCTCGCTGTATTGCAGTAGTTCGAGTAACGAAGATTTTTGTGAGGTAAGTGATTTGTGAAACGTATAGGTTAATGTTAGTCAGGGCCATTCTTTTGTGCGGATTTTTGAAAGTCAGATAGGGTTGCGCTAAAAATATTGTGTGTCAGTTTAGTGTTGATCAGAATAAGTAAAGAGAGTAATGTCTGAGTACGTTCAGTTTTGCTCAGCTGTTTGGAAAGCAAATTATGTAACAGGTTTATCAGCACATTCATTCAATAATTTTTCTAAGGGGACGTTTCAAACTACTAGGTTAGTGACAGATGTAAGTCCATACAATATACATGGTGTAACAATGCGACACCTAAAAGCTTCCGATTGCCAGTAGTTGCGCAGTTTTTGCGGCAGTAAACTGCTGCTACAACTCATTCTCGTGCAAACTGTGAGGTAAAGTCTCTGATAAAATGTTTACGATCGCACATCACGTCGCGCATCGACAGACGGTCATGAGTGCGCAGAAGCCGCGTTGTTAGTGAGGCAGTTTACCGAAGTCGTCAAAACTTCCATCACGGGGAGACGCCGCAATGGGCAGCTCAATCAATGACGACCTTGTGGGACAGGTGCTGCAACGTGTTATATAAAACGGAGCTTCACGATCGCGGATCTCTGTACCCACTTTCCACAGGCACTTCCAACCTAGAAATTGCAATAGATCGTAAAGATGCTAAGACACGGGATATTGAGAGCAGTTGTAGCGTTGATCCACGGAATTCTCCCCCACGTTCGGAAGGAACACACACATTTTGTAGGCGTCACACTGGTAGGTTTCTTTTTCCAGTTTGCTCCCACCGATCGCCTTTTTTTTTTTGCTCCTGATGAAATCTCGATCTGTTCAACATTTTCACAGGGTCAAACTAGAGCAAACTGCTTTTCACATCAATTCCAATTCCACTGTGCCGGCTTCTCGTACAGTGGGATCAGTATTTCGCCTCAGCCATAGATGTTTCTCTGTTCCGATGGTAACGATAATGTGTAGCATCTCAGGGATTGTTGTATCTGTCCCTCTAAATGTTTCCAGGTTTCTTTCGATGATAGTCCTACGGAAATTAAACTGTCTCAGCAGACTTCTTTAGTCCTTTATTTATAACATCATTAGCCCAGCTTGGACTACGTTGCATATTTTTCTTCAAATTGTTTCAAATTTTTATCAGCTCATCTCTTATACATCTACACGTAGCTCCAAACATTTAGGGTCAAAATTGTGTACATATTAGTGTATTATACAAAACTTACTGGTGTAAGGAACCAATTAATCGAAAACAAATGTTTGGTATTTTTCTGAACGTAAATAGCTTATTCCTCACAACAACAACTTAAGCTCTTAGCAACAGCTCATATAACTTTTTAAAGCTCTGTTTGTGGCTGGTTGCTGTTTCAAATTATATTTCCCATTCGCGGTTGGAAAGGTAGTCGGTACCACTCATTACTACGGAATTCCTCTGATTTTTACCCTGACGACGAGCTATAAATTGGAGGACTCAGTAGATTTCTTGACTAGTATTTGGACGTGTCTTCTCCTTTTTCCTGACCTTTATCCCGTATCTCCACGGAGTCGGCTAGTTAATTTGGATGTGGCAAATGTTCGTGGTAGAGGGTGGCCGGTTGCTCTTCCTATTTCCACGCTTTCTCTATCTATGGGCGACGGCGTGGCAGTGGGAACATTCCCGCTTCATCATTTCAGTGGCTTCAAGACCAGTTTTACTACGTTTGAGTAAAAATGTGTGTGGTGTACATGTAACTGAACACGCCACAAGAAGACGACCACTTCATGTCAACAAAGTGAGTGATTATTTTTTAAGGAAATTACGTGAACAGCAGACTAACCAAAGAAACCAATATTTCTGCACATTACGTTATACTTTCCTTTCTTGGTCTGAATAAAAATGTGTGTGGTTGGATGTACCTGAACACCATCAGCGCGTGTAAGACAGCAATTTCATATGAATATAGCAAGTTATTATTTTTTTAAAAGTTACATCGACAGAAGACTAACAAACAAAGAACCTATTCCTTCATGTTAGGTTAGTCTTCGATTTCTCCGCAGATGACCACAGCCCATGCCAAGACTGTAGATGGCAAGTTTAATATCTGTCTGTTTGCCATTGTAGCCTGAGGATGAGGGTTGTGCATCGAAACATGTTTCTTCGTTCAATCATTTAATCAACCAAAACCTGTGGCTGTCAACTGTCTCTGAAAAACCTTCTCATGTTAAATGACCTTGTTCCGTTTGTTAATAGCCTACTTTTCTGAACTTTCACGTACAGCCTCCACTTCCTCCCTGAGATATTGGGATGCTCCAGTCATTATACATATTTAGCAGTGTTGGGAATATTTTACGAATAATTTCTTGTCAAATACTCACAGCAAACATTACTTGCGTCTTACGCCCAATGTTATCTCATTCGCAAGATTTTCAACATGCGAATTATTTTTCAGTGGGGGGAAGTTTTTTTTGTGAACTTAAACATGTCTATGGTTAACGTAAATAGTTTAATATGCAAATACGGAAACGCTGTGCGGTAACTACTCTCTTATCGACTTTGCTAGATTTATGAACTGCTACTTCTGTTTCGCAAACAATGTGAACACGAACTGTGCCGACAAAATTTCCGAGGCCGCTCGGAAATACTTTCAATTTTGGTATATGGAACTCGGTAGATCGTTGCAAAGTAATTATGTTATTTTTCCATTTCTGATCCACATTCATCTTTGTATTATCTGTATTGAACTGAAAATATTTGCACAACAGAGCAAAGGTTGACAGACTGCACTGTCTAACTTGTTCTGAAACGAACTTTTTCCGTTCACTTGTAAAATTTGGAGTTCACAACAAGCGTTCATTCAGTACTGCCCCCCGAGGACAAAGTGATCCTTACACCAAAAAAATCCTGTTCAGGCTTCGAAATTTTTGCAATGAAGGTGAGATCCGCCCAGTGCATACTCATTCGTACTTACGGTAACAACTGCTGAGATCTGCATTTGCATCGAATGGTCATGATGAATCCGTTTTTGTGACGCAGACATGAAAAGGGGGTCGTGATACGAGGGCAGTTCAATAAGTAATGCAACACATTTTTCTTCTCGGCCAATTTTGGTTGAAAAAACCGGAAATTTCTTGTGGAATATTTTCAAACATTCCCGCTTCGTCTCGTATAGTTTCATTGACTTTCGACAGGTGGCAGCGCTGTACGGAGCTGTTAAAATGGCGTCTGTAACGGATGTGCGTTGCAAACAATGGGCAGTGATGGACTTTCTTTTGGCGGAAAACCAGGGCATCTCAGATATTCATAGGCGCTTGCAGAATGTCTACGGTGATCTGGCAGTGGACAAAAGCACGGTGAGTCGTTGGGCAAAGCGCGTGTCATCATCGCCGCAAGGTCAAGCAAGACTGTCTGATCTCCCGCGTGCGGGCCGGCCGTGCACAGCGTGACTCCCGCAATGGCGGAGCGTGCGAACACACTCGTTCGAGATGATTGACAGATCACCATCAAACAACTCAGTGCTCAACTTGACATCTCTGTTGGTAGTGCTGTCACAATTGTTCACCAGTTGGGATATTCAAAGGTTTGTTCCCGCTGGGTCCCTCGTTGTCTAACCGAACACCATAAAGAGCAAAGGAGAACCATCTGTGCGGAATTGCTTGCTCGTCATGTGGCTGAGGGTGACAATTTCTTGTCAAAGATTGTTACAGGCGATGAAACATGGGTTCATCACTTCGAACCTGAAACAAAACGGCAATCTATGGAGTGGCGCCACACCTACCCCCCTACCAAGAAAAAGTTTAAAGCCATACCCTCAGCCGGTAAAGTCATGGTTACAGTCTTCTGGGACGCTGAAGGGGTTATTCTGTTCGATGTCCTTCCCCATGGTCAAACGATCAACTCTGAAGTGTATTGTGCTACTCTTCAGAAATTGAAGAAACGACTTCAGCGTGTTCGTAGGCACAAAAATCTGAACGAACTTCTCCTTCTTCATGACAACGCAAGACCTCACACAAGTCTTCGCACCCGAGAGGAGCTCACAAAACTTCAGTGGACTGTTCTTCCTCATGCACCCTACAGCCCCGATCTCGCACCGTCGGATTTCCATATGTTTGACCCAATGAAGGACGCAATCCGTGGGAGGCACTACGCAGATGATGAAGAAGTTATTGATGCAGTACGACGTTGGCTCCGACATCGACCAGTGGAATGGTACCGTGCAGGCATACTGGCCCTCATTTCAAGGTGGCGTAAGGCCATAGCATTGAATGGAGATTACGTTGAAAAATAGTGTTGTGTAGCTAAAAGATTGGGGAATAACCTGGTGTATTTCAATGCTGAATAAAACAACCCCTGTTTCAGAAAAAAAATGTGTTGCATTACTTATTGAACTGCCCTCGTACATTTCCGAGGCAGAGACAACGTCACTGTGCACTCCAGTAGTTTTCATACAACAGAGAATAGTCCCCAACTAACATGAAACGACTGTCTGCAGTTGTTCTACTTTTGGTGCATTTGTGTTCCCATAAACGTAATAACTGTACAAATTCCTCCTCAGTACGCCAAAAGGGCTGTCCGCTGAATGAGCACCATAATCTTCCTCTTAACCGCCTTTGCTAAATAATGGTGCTTTTTGTCTGCGAATCTAGATCGATTAATGCATTTTCATGTATTACGTCATATCGACTACTGCCATCATGAAATAGAAATAAAAGCCGTATATTTTATAGCAATTACAATGTTTTACGGCAGTCAGTGGTTTTTACTCCTGACGACGATGGCGGATATGGCCATCGAAAACTCGAGAATTTTATTGGAACTGACGCGGCGTGATTACATTGCCATCGAATGATCTAGGATTTTATTCGAACTGTCGTGGCTTGAAAACCGAAAAGATTTCATTCAGACATGTCGCCGCGAAAGACTCCGAAGACACTGCGTTTTCTACAACTTCTAAGTATTGATTTGATGATAGCGGTAATGCAAACGTCATAATAAATGAAAATGCGTTAAGCGATCTAGATAGGTTTATTCGGAAAAACACAAAAATGATTGCAGCCTCATTTGGGGCATTTACTATTTTTATTAATAAGACATCTTTACATTTAAAGCAACCGCCCCATGACGTTGGCGACTATGGTACCCAATTACAAGGCAGGCGACCTTTCATCGTTTGTTTATTGCTTCTGTGCGTTTCTGCGGCAGCAATATTTTGGAAGTGGCTCTCTTAGCGACAAATAGGCATTCGGGGATATGCTCTTTTAGCGTCTGGCGGTCGGTGTGGCCGAGCGGTTGTAGGCGCTTCAGTCTATTCGTGAGGTATATAAACGATTTCGAAGACAATCTAGGCAGCTCTCTTGGATAATTTGCAAATTATGCTGTCATCAGAGGGTAAAAATGAACACAAAATGATTTACACGCGGTATCTTCATGGTACAAAAAGCAATAGTTGAGTCAGCACGAAAAATTTGAGGTCCTCCACATAAATTCTAAAACATTTCTGTTACGTTTTGTTTACAAGATAAACACACAAATTTAAAGATTGTCGATTCATCTAAATATCTAGGAAGCGCAATTACGAACAACTTAAATTGGAAACACCAGATAGAAAATGTTGTGGGAAAGATGAGCAAAAGTTCATCTTTTATTGACACAGCATTTAGTAGGCGCAACAAATCAACGAAAGACACTGCCAGCATTACGATTGTTCGTTCTCTTGGGACTATTGCTTCGCACTATGGGAAACTTACCAGACTCGATGGACGACATGAAATACGTTTTAAAAAATGTAGCTCGTTTTGTATTATGGCTAAATATTGGAGACAATGTAAAGGACATAGAAAAGCGACTTCGGGTTTCAGTTAGTAAAACAAAAGCGTTTTTCGTTGCGGCAAGAAAGTTTCACGAATTCTGTATCACAAACTTCTTTTCTTCGAATTCCAAAATATTTTATTGGCTCACTCCTACGTAGGAAGAACTGACCACAATAATAAAGTAAGAGAGCTATAGAATTCGCGCGGAATCATTTAGATGTTCATTATTGCCAAGTCTGATAGTAGTTAATGTAAATTATTGAGCTACGATGTATTCGATCGTTCTCTCTGTCTTTGACCACGTCACAAGGTGGCTAACTAGGCTTGATAAAATCGAAGAGTGGGTAAATATCAAACGAGAGAATCTCTTATATATGAATGTGCTAGTAAACAATGAGTCAGGAAAACTATCTGTCATATGTCGCTACTATCGTGTTGACCACCCATCCCTTTGGTTACCATTCGATGAAACGTTCCATCCTCGGAGCTTCCGTGGTACGGCACGAAATCCCACCCGCAGCTACGGTCAGAACCCACACACTTTGTGCGACTACGGCGTACGTGACCCATTACGCGACGTGTTTCTCCGAAGCGTTTATTGGCGGAATCACATTAATTCTCTGCACTGCTGCACTTATTAAATCGGTGTTTATAGGTGTCGCCGTCCTTGCTTTGTCACGCGAGACAGGGTTAAACCCGTCACTACTCCTTAGTCAATAATTAAGACCCTTTAGTTGTCTATCATCAGAAAAATCCCAAAAGATTCCATTAGGCGAACATAACATCCAGCTGGCTGCTAGAAACCTTACGGAACCGCGCTGCTGCTACGGTCGCAGGTTCGAATCCTGCCTCGGGCATAGATGTTTGTGATGTCCTTAGGTTAGTTAGGTTTAAGTAGTTCTAAGTCTAGGAGACTGATGACCTCAGATGTTAAGTCCCATACTGCTTAGAGCCATTTGAACATTTTTTGCTAGAAACCTCCACCGACAGTATCCATAGTAACAAAACAGGAAATAGTTCAAAGCAGCAGGTAACAACCATACCAAAGTACTGCACTTCAAGTCTGCACAAATGTAATTTATTGGTTTCAATAGAAACCTCCTCGGCCCCGTCATTTTTATCAAACAAATACCAAGATAACCAGAAAGTAGTTAAGCAGAATTCCACCTTTTTTTTTTTTTAAACAAACAAATCTTGCCTACATCTTGAAACCTCAATTGCAATTACTGCACGTCGTAATTTCTGACAAACTTTCCTTAAGTGAGATTCAGTCAACATTAAATTCAGTCAGTGTGGCCTGGCGCAGCTAAAAGTATTACGTGAGGTAAGAGTGGATTCAGCGCTAGACTGACTTTAATACGTTCATATATTGTTCTTCATTCTGCAGAAAACATCAGCGTGCCGGGTGTGTAGCACCGCTTGCTCCTTGATGATTATGTATATTCTTACAAGTTTTTGCTAAAATTGACACTTCATTAAGTCGTTATATTTACATCACGAGAAGCTCGTTTCGGCGTTTTTGCGATTTTCAGATGATCCTGCAATGATAGTTCATTTTTTTGTGATATTATACGAGAAACGTATGTGGCTTACGCCTAAATTAGTAGTTGTTTGTTCTACAATTTATGCCACAGTATATTATGCTACAAGAGTATACAGGTTATGATTATGTTAATGGTTGTTTAATTTACGTTCAAATATAGTGTAATATAAATGTATATGGCTTACGTACATATCAGTAGTTGTTTGCTTGACGTCTTGCAAGAAGCCACGAAGTTTGGACCATGGGTTTACTTCAAAATTTGTACACCTTTATTAGACTATTAAACCAACATAACGTGCAAGTAGAAAGATGCACCACACTGGCAGTTCGAGAAAATCGCAAGACAAGACTTACACGTCTACTATGTAACTGATATACACTCCTGGAAATTGAAATAAGAACACCGTGAATTCATTGTCCCAGGAAGGGGAAACTTTATTGACACATTCCTGGGGTCAGATACATCACATGATCACACTGACAGAACCACAGGCACATAGACACAGGCAACAGAGCATGCACAATGTCGGCACTAGTACAGTGTATATCCACCTTTCGCAGCAATGCAGGCTGCTATTCTCCCATGGAGACGATCGTAGAGATGCTGGATGTAGTCCTGTGGAACGGCTTGCCATGCCATTTCCACCTGGCGCCTCAGTTGGACCAGCGTTCGTGCTGGACGTGCAGACCGCTTGAGACGACGCTTCATCCAGTCCCAAACATGCTCAATGGGGGTCAGATCCGGAGATCTTGCTGGCCAGGGTAGTTGACTTACACCTTCTAGAGCACGTTGGGTGGCACGGGATACATGCGGACGTGCATTGTCCTGTTGGAACAGCGAGTTCCCTTGCCGGTCTAGGAATGGTAGAACGATGGGTTCGATGACGGTTTAGATGTACCGTGCACTATTCAGTGTCCCCTCGACGATCACCAGTGGTGTACGGCCAGTGTAGGAGATTGCTCCCCACACCATGATGCCGGGTGTTGGCCCTGTGTACCTCGGTCGTATGCAGTCCTGATTGTGGCGCTCACCTGCACGGCGTCAAACACGCATACGACCATCATTGACACCAAGGCAGAAGCGACTCTCATCGCTGAAGACGACACGTCTCCATTCGTCCCTCCATTCACGCCTGTCGCGACACCACTGGAGGCGGGCTGCACGATGTTGGGGCGTGAGCGGAAGACGGCCTAACGGTGTGCGGGACCGTAGCCCAGCTTCATGGAGACGGCTGCGAATGGTCCTCGCCGATACCCCAGGAGCAACAGTGTCCCTAATTTGCTGGGAAGTGGCGGTGCGGTCCCCTACGGCACTGCGTAGGATCCTACGGTCTTGGCGTGCATTCGTGCGTCGCTGCGGTCCGGTCCCAGGTCGACGGGCACGTGCACCTTCCGCCGACCACTGGCGACAACATCGACGTACTGTGGAGACCTCACGCCCCACGTGTTGAGCAATTCGGCGGTACGTCCACCCGGCCTCCCGCATGCCCACTAGACGCCCTCGCTCAAAGTCCGTCAACTGCACATACGGTTCACGTCCACGCTGTCGCGGCATGCTACCAGTGTTAAAGACTGCGATGGAGCTCCGTATGCCACGGCAAACTGGCTGACACTGACGGCGGCGGTGCACAAATGCTGCGCAGCTAGCGCCATTCGACGGCCAACACCGCGGTTCCTGGTGTGTCCGCTGTGCCGTGCGTGTGATCATTGCTTGTACAGCCCTCTCGCAGTGTCCGGAGCAAGTATGGTGGGTCTGACACACCGGTGTCAATGTGTTCTTTTTTCCATTTCCAGGAGTGTATGTGTGCGAAGGTGCCAGCTGTAAGAAGTCATATAGGTAAGTGGTTAGCGTTCGCGTGTGCAAGAAGATCGTGAACAAAACGACGGGTCGAATCCCGCTGACATTTATTTTTTAATCTATATTGTTTTATCACTGGTCGCATTATTTAATTTATGTGACATATGAGAGGCAATATAATGAAAAAAAAACTATGCGCATTTTCATGAAGTTTAGCGAATTTCATATTTGACTATTTACTATTTGTGATTAAATTTTCAAGGACGAGGGACGGGCTTGGAAAGTCCAAGTCAAACCTTGGAAAGTCCAAGTCAAACTTCGATAAATAATGATGCGACGGGTGTTATTCACAATCAGTAATACAGAAAGTCGCAATGTGCCACACCACAAGAGTAATGTACAATTATTTGTCGGATGTGCTCTCGACATCACATGTCACAGAATGGTATTTGTCATACAGACGTGGAAAACATAAAATGAAACTTCGTGCAAATACACGTGATTTTATTTCATTATATTACCTCTCATATGTCATAAAAATTAAATAATGTGACCGTGATGAAAAAATACATTAATAATTAAGTTTGAACCGTCACCTCGCACATGTTTGTTATACGAAGCTCGAACGCTAACCATTTGACCGTCATGAAATCTAACGTCCGGAACCTACGCACAGATATATAGGGTGTTACAAAAAGGTACGGCCAAGCTTTCAGGAAACATTCCTCACACACAAATAAAGAAAAAATGTTATGTGGACATGTGTCCGGAAACGCTTAATTTCCATGTTAGAGCTCATTTTAGTTTCGTCAGTATGTACTGTACTTCCTCGATTCAACGCCAGTTGGCCCAATTGAAGGAAGGTAATGTTGACTTCGGTGCTTGTGTTGATATGCGACTCATTGCTCTACAGTACTAGCATCAAGGACATCAGTACGTAGCATCAACAGGTTAGTGTTCATCACGAACGTGGTTTTGCAGTCAGTGCAATGTTTACAAATGCGGAGTTGGCAGATGCCCATTTGATTTATGGATTAGCACGGGGCAATAGCCGTGGCGCGGTACGTTTGTATCGAGACGGATTTCCAGAACGAAGGTGTCCCGAAAGGAAGACGTTCGAAGAAATTGATCGGCGTCTTAGGGAGCACGGAACATTCCAGCCTATGATTCACGACTGGGGAAGACCTAGAACGACGAGGACACCTGCAATGGACGAGGCAATTCTTCTTGCAGTTGACCATAACCTTAATGTTAGCGTCAGAGAAGTTGCTGCTGTACAAGGTAACGTTGACCACGTCACTGTATGGAGAGTGCTACGGGAGAACCAGTTGTTTCCGTACCATGTACAGCGTGTGCAAGCACTATCAGCAGCTGATTGGCCTCCCCAGGTACACTTTTGTGAATGGTTCATCCAACAATGTGTCAATCCTCATTTCAGTGCAAATGTTCTCTTTACGGGTGAGGCTTCATTCCAAATTGTAAATTTTCATAATCAACATGTGTGGGCTGACGAGAATCCGCATGCAGTTGTGCAATCACGTCATCAACACAGATTTTCTGTGAACGTTTGGCCAGGCGTTGTTGGTGATGTCTTGATTGGGCCCCATGTCCTTTCACCTACGCTCAATGGAGCATGTTATCATAATTTCATACGGGATACTCTACCTGTGCTGCTAGAACATGTGCCTTTACAAGTACGACACAACATGTGGTTCATGCACGATGGAGCTCCTGCACATTTCAGTCGAAGTGTTGGTACGCTTCTCAACAACAGATTCGGTGACCGATGGGTTGGTAGAGGCGGACCAATTCCATGGCCTCCACGCTCTCCTGACCTCAACCCTCTTGACTTTCATTTATGGGGCATTTGAAAGCTCTTGTCTACGCAACCCCGGTACCAAATGTAGAGACTCTTCGTGCTCATATTGTGGACGGCTGTGATACAATACGCCATTCTCCAGGGCTGCATCAGCGCATCAGGGATTCCATGCGACTGAGGGTGGATGCATGTATCTTCGCTAACGGAGGACATTTTGAACATTTTCTGTAACAAAGTGTTTGAAGTGACGTTGGTACGTTCTGTTGCTGTGTGTTTCCATTCCATGATTAATGTGATTTGAAGAGAAGTAATAAAATGTCGACGTAACATATTTTCTTTCTTTGTGTGTGAGGAATGTTTCCTGAAAGTTTGGCCGTACCTTTTTGTAATACCCTGTAGAAGCCACAACAGATGTTTAATATTTCTCTATTTCTCTTTCTATTTTCTCGGGATTGCTAGAGTTGTGCACCGTATTACTTGCCCATTATGTTTCTTTAATGTCCTGATAAAGATGTACAAAGTTTGAAGTAAATCTGTGATCCCAGCGTCGTGGCCGCACCTTATTACGTCCATTACAATTACAGCAGTTTCGATAGTTTGAGGTGAACGGGACTGGGAGCGCCCCGAGCTACTGAAACGCGGACTATCGAAGTTTGTGCTAGAAAAAGAAATAAAACGACTTTGAAAAGAATTCAGGAATCAAAATACGAACTTTATTGAAACAAGTGTTTACATAGGCATTTACAATGGCAGCATAAAGGCTGTATCTTAATCTGTTAACAGTGTACTCCGTGAGATAATGGTAGAGTGTCTTTGGTCTGGTGAAACTGCAACGATTCCGCGTGACAATATCACGCCAGCGACCGAAGAACATGCCGTTGGTTCGTATCGCCTCAGGCTGCTGTTCCACGTAGCGCATGGCAGCCTCAAGAGCAGGCCCGTATATAGTGGTGGAGGGAGGGGGCCAAAGCGGGGTATCAGCCTCGGGGCGGCAATTGCAGGGGGCACCAAATTCATGTTCTTGAAGAGAAAAACCTTGTTTTAGAAAGCGCTACCACCAAGCGCACGTTGGTGTGTCCATTGTTCATATGCTTTTGAAACGCATCCCTGTTGGTTTTTGACATCTTTGAACACATTCTAAGTTCGTGTTTGAACGCAACATAAGTCGATTTTTGAATGAATGCGTAGTTTACATGATGTCTCTGCCAGGGAAATACTCGTTGCATCTAGGAATAATAAACTTTCCCACAGGCATAAGGGGACAGAGGTATACGAACTGAGCCGAATAAACCTGAACGAGTGAATGCCAATTGCTGTTTGCTTATGTGGTTGGTTGGGTGCGCGAATGAGAAGCGTTGTTGTAATTATTAGCGAAATCCATAGATTCAGACTACCAGAGTGAAAACAAACGACTAACAGGAACAACAGGTAAGAAAGATTGCATATTATCTTCTCGGTGTATACAAGAAAATGAAATTCTAATATAAAATGTTTGCCAGATCGCTGCACAACTAAGGGCCAATTGTACAGTCCCCGGTTAGCAGCCGCTTAATTCTGTTCTCGGAACAGCGCGGGAAACACGTTGTACGAACTCGTAATATCGCCTAACCGGAGGATAAACGCACAATAATTGCACCGGCGATTCTGGTAAGGTCAGTGAAGTTAACCGGAGAATAAGCTTTGACAATGGCGGGAATAGTTACAGAATTAGTGATGACAAGATTGTTTGTTAGGACTAGGAAGGAGAAGAAACGGTGACAACACAGAAATTATATCGGAGAATATGACGAACCCAAATTTATATAAAAATTTAGTACTGCTGCTAATTTTCGATCTAATGCTTGGGAAACTGGAGCATGTAATTGAAATGTGAAACTATTTTCTAACATAAAACTTTTTGCTTGCGATAGGCATACTAGGCAGTTGGTATAGCTACTTTGTGACTTACATTCTGTCGTGTGTTACGTAAATGGGGTAGGTCAAAATGACCAATTGTACCAAAACAGTCTCGCTTGTTTGGAGTGCGTTGCAACTGCTGCAACATTAGAAAGCCCTTTTGCGTTTTATCTAGCAGACAGTGACAAAATAGACGTAATCAAATCGAGAAAACACACCAGTGTTGGGTACTGTTCGTATTACCAGTATTTTTACGTGCTAGGCAACGACATTTTGATTTTTCGTACAGCAAACCGTTTGACGAACTTTGGTGCGGTAATAGATTCTTTCGCAGAAAGGAAAGCACGCCGTGTAAGCTGTAACAAAATTAGAGAGAAAAAATGCTGGGACGTAATGGTTGAAGAAATATGTCCTGTTTAGCTTGTCGCTTGTCTTTACTGGTTTTATGTTTCCTAGATTTAATTTTATCTCACACAAAAGAGAAAGTTATTAGCTAATAGGCAATAAAGAGTGCAACTTTCCTGAGGAGTTCGTAGTCTCCCGATCACAAATAAACTCACCCAGTATTAATTGTGAGCTTTTTAAGGGAGTAGGATGTCAAACCGGCCAACTGGGAGCATGAGAGACAATACAGAACATTTTAATTTCCACTGTTCTGAAAATAGGTTTGAGGTCTTCCATTACAGAATATGCGTTTGAATTCCACAGAGCGAAATAACAAGGACGTACAACAGAAAAGTACTGTGAGAAGAGGCGTGGCACTGCACTAGGGCACACTTAAAACCAAATAACATGTCTTATATTTCCTCAAGATATATGGTTTATACAGGGTGATCCATTGATCGTGACCGGGCCAAATATCTCACCAAATAAGCGTCAAACGAAATAACTACAAAGAACGAAACTTGTCTAGCTTGAAGTGGTCCAACTAAAACATTCATATTTCTTTACGTACTACACGAATATGTAATAAAAAATGGGGGTTCCTATTTACAAAACGCAGTTGATATCCTTCGTTCTTTGCAGTTTTTTCGTTTGATGCTTATTTCGTGAGATATTTGACCCGGTCACTATCAATGGACCACACTGTATATCAAACTGCTCAGAAAGATGTGGGCTACAAAATGAACATCTTAAATTTTTGACGCCCTATCCTAGACGCTCGAGGGGGTGGCGCAACAGGCATGTTTTTGCCCCAGTTCGTAAATATCGTAGATACGGGGCTGCTGAAGAGAAGCGTACACATCATTGTGACTCGTCATCGGTACAGTCCCATTACTCCCACGTTACGGTGGGGCGTCAACCATGTCAGTTATAGAAGAGTCTGTAACTTCCAACTAGTCATCTGAATTTATCCACTCAGTTTATTTCCAAATTTTCTCCCTCTTCGCAGCCAGATAACCTTTTGATTAAATTACACAACGGGTGATCATCCTCATCGTCAAAATCTTCAGTTTCTACTTCCCTTCAGAATTTATCTCCATGACACAGAATTGTATGTGATTTTATCTCGTTGCAAGATTCACTGATCCAGTACACAACGTCCTTCAGTCACTTCCTTAAAACTCATACGATTCGTTCATTGTCTTCGCAATCAAGAAAGGTTGTAGCAGTTGGCAACGATACTTTTTGTTGAGGCATTTCAGAACACCCTGACCCATTGGCTGAATCAAACTGGTAACGTTTGATGGGAGAAACAAAGCACGGATCACGTCGCACTGCAGTTCTTCTACTTTTGGATGTGAGAACAAATAAGTTCAAAAACAATTCTTGAAATTTTTTAAATTCATCCAGGCATTATTCTGATGCTTGTAGATGGCCGAAAGGTTCATTCTCGAATGCTCTTGGCTTGTAAGATTTTCCAATAACAATCACTTTCAGTTTGTGGTTTCCAGATGCATTTGGAGCCGCCAAAACTGGGAACCGCTCTACTTTTTTTGTGCCCAGGAGCAATTTATCTTCACATGAAGCAAGTGTTTTTGCCGACAACATTTTGAAATCTATACTGATTTCGTCGCAGTCGTAAATCAGTTCATTAGATAAATTTACTTCAGTTATGATTTTTTCAAACTTTACCATAAATTCCTGAACGTCTTCAGTCTCCAGAAGGTTTTCTCCTCCTGCGTCTAGTTGACGCACCAACACCTTTTCTTCCACTTGTCGAGCCAGCCCACACTAGAGGAACAACTATCACCTCCTTCCTGCAGCTAGTTTCCTTACAAAAACCAGGTCTTTATCCTGCAATATTAGGCCAGAAAGGGAATCACAGTTTTGCCTTTGTTACGTAAACAACATGAACAACGCCTCACTTGTTTTTTTAAACTCTTGCTTCTTTGTAGATTTACGGTTAAGAGATACCTGGTAGCATTTCTTTGAAGAAAACTGTTCCAATTTAAATCAGTTTTTTCGAAAGAGACCAACAGTAACTTCGCCGACACCATATTCTACATTAAGTTTTTTTATTGTACTTACTTTCTCAAAACGTTAGTGCTTCTAGCTTGACACTGAAAGGCATAGAATTTCTCTTCTTTTTGCAGCACTCATTCTTAGAAAGTGAACGTACAAAAACAATCAACAAAGTTAACGAAATACAGCACTGTACCGTATCGACAGTGACAAACTTATAACACCACTTTCAGCGAAAGGTTTGCTTGAGCAAACTGGAGAAGCGTATGCATGAGCTGATTGGCACAGACACAACTAAAGTGAGTTGTGTGACAAATGTTGTGCTAACAGCGCGTGGGGAAACGGATCCGGGATCGATACACCGTACAATAGTTTTTTATTTTTATGTTCTTGTGGGATAGTCGTAATTCCGAGACTCGAAATGTCAAGATTCTACTGTATTGCGTCCTGGAGCGTCTTTTTCATTATCTCTCAGTCTTTGTGCTGCTGGTAATTTTTGTATGTGATAACATTTATACTTTTATACTATACTATACTATATTGAAACACAAACTAAACAGCCAATAACAAAGACATATATAAAACACACACACACACACACATACATAACTCATTCTCAGCTCTCAAACGCAATCTTCAGCTACTTGGCAATAACCACGCATTTCGCTTAGTAAAATTTTAAAGAATTACCACCGAAAACAGGTTTTCATAAAAACTTGCACTTGGAGTTTAATATGGAATGCTCGGGAAATATGGAATACAATGATAAAAATGCGGATAATCAAATATATTTGGGAAATTTTTTTTAACAAAATACAATCTAAGGTTGCTGTTAATTCAAATTCTTAAAAGGATTGCTCATCAGTAAAAGAAAGAAATTATTTGATCTGATAAAAATCTTCTAAGTTTATTAACTTCAAAACAAAGCTATGAAAAATTGTTCATGTGGTAGACGTGTGGAGTTTGAAGTTTATCTATTTGCAGAATTCACAAATGTAATCTTGGTTCTCAGCTCTAGCACAACTACATTTTACCGTGTATTCCATTTTGATCGACACACCATTACCAAAAATCGAGCAACACATAACGTTCTACCACTTTTTTAGTTGAAAAATTACGTTGTTTTAATCGTTGATGGACATTTTGAATAATTTTTGCGTATTTTTGAAGACATACTTGCATAAATTTTGTCAAATAGTTCAAATGGCTCGGAGCACTATGGGACTTAACTTCTAAGGTCATCAGTCCCCTATAACTTAGAACTACTTAAACCTAACTAACCTAAGGACATCACACATATCCATGCCCGAGACAGGATTCGAACCTGACCCCGTAGCGGTCTTGCGGTTCCAGACTGTAGCGCCTAGAACCGCTCGGCCACCCAGGCCGGCTAAATTTTGTCAAAGAGGAAAACAATTTCTCTGCACCGTAACTCATACGATGCCTGGAAACGAACTGAAAGCGCTGCAGCGCATCACGGGAACGTTTTAAGTCGCTCATGAACCTTCAGATTGTGAGCTTCACTCGCCGGAAGAAAAAACACGGTATTTCTTATTGCCCGACTATTCCGTAATGCCAGAGGTTCATGTACATATATTCTGGCATGCGTTGTAGAACAAACAACTACTAACATAAACTTAAGTAACATACTTTTATCCTATAATTTTTCAGAAACTTGTGCCATCACTGCAAGGTCACGTGAAAATGGTAAAAATTGCCGAAAAGAGCTTGTTCTCATTTAATATAACGATTCAATAAAGCTTTAATTGCAGCAAAGACTTGAATGAATATATATATAACATTTCCTCCTTCGACCCTAATATGCGCTGCAGGCCCATCAGAAATAAAATTTCTTGATCATTGTTTCGCCCATCCGTTGAATCCTCATTGGCAGCCCGCCACGTTGTTGTTGCCCAGTGCGTGGCGCTACACGGCGTCTCGTGCACTCTTTGATGCTGACTTGAAACATATTTTTTACGAACAGCAGTTAAAGGATTTTTCCACTTCTTGTCGCCCCTTTACCAATTTCAGTATCGAGCTGCTTCCAGCCGGAGCCTCTCAAAGGTTATTTCCAACAGGTACCGAAACATACCTGGCATCAGGGAAAAATCATTAGCCTCGAGCCAGTACAGGCCGTGACCGCAATTCATTTTTAATTTAGAGAAGCCGAGCGCTTCAGCTGCACTCTGAACAAAAAGCCCGATCTCTGGATACCGGAAACAGGCTGTGGAGCCCTCAATAACGAAGAGGAAGAGCGCGTTAACGAGTCCAGGAGGGATATATTACATGGTCAATGATTGGAAAAAATTCAGCGTCAATCGGAATCTGGAGAAAGTCAATACTTGAAACGACTCAAATCCCGATAATGTTTTATTAAATCGTAATGCTGCAAGACTATACATCCTTACACGGAAAAACAACCTTTCGCTTGTTCCGTTTGCTCTGCGTTAGACTAGTAGTTGTTGCGCGGACCAGGAACACAGTCCAGGAGGCAGAGAGAGAGAAAGGCCAGAATCTGGAAGTAAGTCTGGAGGCCTCGGCGGGCAGGTTCGGCCCACCAAATTGGTGTCGGCCTAGTTTGCCGCTCAATTAGGTGCAATTTGAGCGCCGCCCCCGTGTCACGCAGCGCTTGGGGAGGGGGGGGGGGGGGGTGAGGGGCGGAGAGGGGGCGGAGAGGAGGAAGTCCCGCTACTCAGCCGCCCACACACCTAGCAGTGAGACAGGCCACAGCTTGTTCCCTGTTACTCTGCCCACGACCCGCATAGCACGGCGCATCAATGAATGTCATTGTCACGAATGTACACAATACACAATCCGTTCACAGCGTTCCCGCAATGATTTTCCCAGTGAAGCTTCACTAGCGCGTCGTTGAGCGCTTTTTCAGGATATCTTTCCAAGCGACAGTTAATTTGGCCGTACGTTTAGGGTATGTAGTTTGTAAGTCCGGTTCCACCCAAGATTGTAATGCAAATCCTGGAACTGCAAATTCTCTTCCAGATTTTCCCAGCCGAGAACGCCACTGCCTCACTAATATCTCCCTTGGTACTGGCTGAAAATAAATAGGCTCTGCAGTCGGTTGGAACTCGAAAAGACCGTAGCACCCTTCGGGGAATGAAAACTATTAATAAACTAGTGGAAAAACGCTTCTGTCAGAGCACACAAGAGGCAAAAATGTTGCTCTATAAAAGTGACAAGAAAACGGGAAACCAATTGCCGCAGCCCTCATTCCGCTTACACACCAAAAACATGTGAACATATTCAGTCTTTTTCAACACAGAACATTCTAAATACTTTTACCAAATCTACACTACTGGCCATTAAAATTGCTACACCACGAAGATGACGTGCTACAGACGAGAAATTTAACCGACAGGAAGAAGATGCTGTGATATGCAAATTATTAGCTTTTCAGAGCATTCACACAAGGTTGGCGCCGGTGGTGACACCTACAGCGTGTTGACATGAGGAAAGTTTCCAACCGATTTCTCATATACAAACATCAGCTGACCGCCGTTGCCTGGTAAAACGTTGTGATGCCTCGTGTAAGGAGGAGAAATGCGTACCATCACGTTTCCGACTTTGATAAAGGTCGGATTGTAGCCTATCGCATTGCGATTTATCGTATCGCGACATTGCTGTTCGCGTTGGTCGAGATCCAATGACTGTTAGCAGAATATGGAATCGGTGGGTTCAGGAGGGTAATACGGAACGCCGTGTTGGATCCCAACGGCCTCGTTTCACTAGCAGTCGAGTCCGCTCCTGGTAGCTGAGTGGTCAGCGCGACGGAATGTCATACCTAAGAGCCCGGGTTCGATTCCCGGCTGGGTCGGAGATTTTCTCCGCTCAGGGACTGGGTGTTTTGTGGTCCTAATCATCATCATTTCATGCCCAACGACGTGCAAGTCGCCGAAGTGGCGTCAACTCGAAAGACTTGCACCAGGCGAACGGTCTACCCGACGGGAGGCCCCAGCCATACGGCATTTCCATTTTACTAGCAGTCGAGATGACAGGCATCTTATCCGCATGGCTGTAACGGATCGTGCAGCCTCGTCTCGATCCCTGAGTCAACAGATGGGGACGTTTACAAGACAAAACCAGCTGCACGAACAGGTCGACGACGTTGCAGCAGCATGGACTACCAGCTCGGAGACCAAGGATGCGGTTACCATTGACGCTACATCAGAGACAGGGGCGCCTGCGATTGTGTACTCAACGATGAACCTGGGTGCACGAATGGCAAAACGTCATTTTTTCGTATGAATCCAGGTTCTGTTTACAGCATCATGATGATCGCATCCGTGTTTGGCGACATCGCGGTGAACGCACATTGGAAGCGTATATTCGTCACTGCCATATTGGCGTATCGCCCGGTGTGATGGTATTGGGTGCCATTGGTTACACGTCTCGGTCACCTCTTGTTCGCATTGACGGCACTTTGTACAGTGGACGTTACATTTCAGATGTGTTACGACCCGTGGCTCTACCCTTCATTCGCTCCCAGTGAAACCCTACATTTCAGCAGGATAATGCACGACCGCATGTTGCAGGTCCTGTACGGGCCTTTCTGGATACAGAAAATGTTCGACTGCTGCCCTGGCCAGCACATTCTCCAGATCTCTCACTAATTGAAAATGTCTGGTCAATGGTGGCCGAGCAACTGGCTCGTCACAATACGCCAGTCACTACTCTTGATGTACTGTGGTATCGTGTTGAGGCTGCATAGGCTGCTGTACCCGTACACGCCATCCAAGCCCTGTTTGACTCAATGCCCAGGCGTATCAAGGCCGTTATTATCCGGCCAGAGGTGGTTGTTCTGGGTACTGATTTCTCAGGATCTATGCACCCAAATTGCGTGAAAACGTAATCACATGTCAGTTCTAGTATAATATATTTGTCCAATGAATACCCCTTTATCATCTGCATTTCTCCTTGGTGTAGCAATTTTAATGTCCAGTAGTGTATCTTTGTAGTTCATACTCAGCATCTCCCTCGCACTGACATTGTCGATACAGGGTGAACATAAAACCGAAAAACTACTGGGACGGATTCCTGACTTAAATTGAGGAGAAAAGGTCCTATGAACATGCATCGTTGCCACAGCAGACGGTACTGACGAATAATAATTTGATCACGTGTTGTATGCCCCTTTTGTGTTGAACGCTGTGTGCTTGACGTTGCGTACTGCAGCAGCACAATGGTCCGGTATACAAGTCAGGAACAAGCCGAGATGATGTCTGTTTACGGCCAAGCAGATCTACATCTACATCTACATCTATACTCCGCGAGCCACCTTACGGTGTGTGGCGGAGGGTACTTATTGTACCACTATCTGATCCCCCCTTCCCTGTTCCATTCACGAATTGTGCGTGGGAAGAACGACTGCTTGTAAGTCTCCGTATTTGCTCTAATTTCTCGGATCTTTTCGTTGTGATCATTACGCGAGATATATGTGGGCGGTAGTAATATGTTGCCCATCTCTTCCCGGAATGTGCTCTCTCGTAATTTCGATAATAAACCTCTCCGTATTGCGTAACGCCTTTCTTGAAGTGTCCGCCACTGGAGCTTGTTCAGCATCTCCGTAACGCTCTCGCGCTGACTAAATGTCCCCATGACGAATCGCGCTGCTTTTCGCTGGATCATGTCTATCTCTTCTATTAATCCAACCTGGTAAGGGTCCCATACTGATGAGCAATACTCAAGAATCGGACGAACAAGCGTTTTGTAAGCTACTTCTTTCGTCGATGAGTCACATTTTCTTAGAATTCTTCCTATGAATCTCAACCTGGCGCCTGCTTTTCCCACTATTTGTTTTATGTGATCATTCCACTTCAGATCGCTCCGGATAGTAACTCCTAAGTATTTTACGGTCGTTACCGCTTCCAATGATTTACCACCTATGGCATAATCGTACTGGAATGGATTTCTGCCCCTATGTATGCGCATTATATTACATTTATCTACGTTTAGGGAAAGCTGCCAGCTGTCGCACCATGCATTAATCCTCTGCAGGTCCTCCTGGAGTACGTACGAGTCTTCTGATGTTGCTACTTTCTTGTAGACAACCGCGTCATCTGCAAATAGCCTCACGGAGCTACCGATGTTGTCAACTAAGTCATTTATGTATATTGTAAACAATAAAGGTCCTATCACGCTTCCCTGCGGTACTCCCGAAATTACCTCCACATCTGCAGATTTTGAACCGTTAAGAATGACATGTTGTGTTCTTTCTTCTAGGAAATCCTGAATCCAATCACAAACCTGGTCCGATATTCCGTAAGCTCGTATTTTTTTCACTAAACGTAAGTGCGGAACCGTATCAAATGCCTTCCTGAAGTCCAGGAATACGGCATCAATCTGCTCGCCAGTGTCTACGGGCAAATAGGGCGAGCTGAGTTTCACATGATCTCTGTTTGCGGAATCCATGTTGGTTATGATGAAGGAGATTTGTATTATCTAAGAACGTCATAATACGAGAACACAAAACATGTTCCATTATTCTACAACAGATTGACGTAAGCGAAATAGGCCTATAATTATTCGCATCTGATTTATGACCCTTCTTGAAAATGGGAACGACCTGCGCTTTCTTCCAGTCGCTAGGTACTTTACGTTCTTCCAGCGATCTACGATAAATTGCTGATAGAAAGGGGGCAAGTTCTTTAGCATAATCACTGTAGAATCTTAAGGGTATCTCGTCTGGTCCGGATGCTTTTCCGCTACTAAGTGATAGCAGTTGTTTTTCAATTCCGATATCGTTTATTTCAATATTTTCCATTTTGGCGTCCGTGCGACGGCTGAAGTCAGGGACCGTGTTACGATTTTCCGCAGTGAAACAGTTTCGGAACACTGAATTCAGTATTTCTGCCTTTCTTCGGTCGTCCTCTGTTTCGGTGCCATCGTGATCAACGAGTGACTGAATAGGGGATTTAGATCCGCTTACCGATTTTACATATGACCAAAACTTTTTAGGGTTCTTGTTTAGATTGTTTGCCAATGTTTTATGTTCGAATTCGTTGAATGCTTCTCTCATTGCTCTCTTTACGCTCTTTTTCGCTTCGTTCAGCTTTTCCTTATCAGCTATGATTCGACTACTCTTAAACCTATGATGAAGCTTTCTTTGTTTCCGTAGTACCTTTCGTACATGATTGTTATACCACGGTGGATCTTTCCCCTCGCTTTGGACCTTAGTCGGTACGAACTTATCTAAGGCGTACTGGACGATGTTTCTGAATTTTTTCCATTTTTGTTCCACATCCTCTTCCTCAGAAATGAACGTTTGATGGTGGTCACTCAGATATTCTGCGATTTGTGCCCTATCACTCTTGTTAAGCAAATATATTTTCCTTCCTTTCTTGGCATTTCTTATTACACTTGTAGTCATTGATGCAACCACTGACTTATGATCACTGATACCCTCTTCTACATTCACGGAGTCGAAAAGTTCCGGTCTATTTGTTGCTATGAGGTCTAAAACGTTAGCTTCACGAGTTGGTTCTCTAACTATCTGCTCGAAGTAATTCTCGGACAAGGCAGTCAGGATAATGTCACAAGAGTCTCTGTCCCTGGCTCCAGTTCTGATTGTGTGACTATCCCATTCTATACCTGGTAGATTGAAGTCTCCCCCTATTACAATAGTATGATCACGAAACTTCTTCACGACGTTCTGCAGGTTCTCTCTGAGGCGCTCAACTACTACGGTTGCTGATGCAGGTGGTCTATAGAAGCATCCGACTATCATATCTGACCCACCTTTGATACTTAACTTAACCCAGATTATTTCACATTCGCATTCGCTAATAACTTCACTGGATATTATTGAATTCTTTACTGCTATAAATACTCCTCCACCATTGGCGTTTATCCTATCCTTGCGGTATATATTCCATTCTGTGTCTAGGATTTCGTTACTGTTCACTTCCGGTTTTAACCAACTTTCCGTTCCTAATACTATATGCGCACTATTTCCTTCAATAAGAGATACTAATTCAGGAACCTTGCCCTGGATACTCCTGCAGTTTACCAATATTACGTTAACTTTTCCTGTTTTTGGTCTCTGAGGACGGACGTTCTTTATCAACGATGATAATGTCCTCTCTGGTAAGCCGTCAGGTATTTTATCGTTTCGCCCAAGGGGGGGTCCCTCTAACCTAAAAAACCCCCGTGTGCACGCCACACGTACTCTGCTACCCTAGTAGCTGCTTCCGGTGTGTAGTGCACGCCTGACCTGTCTAGGGGGGCCCTACAGTTCTCCACCCAATAACGGAGGTCGATGAATTTGCAACCATTATAGTCGCAGAGTCGTCTGAGCCTCTGGTTTAGACCCTCCACACGGCTCCAAACCAGAGGACCGCGATCGACTCTGGGCACTATGCTGCAGATATTAAGCTCAGCTTGCACTCCGCGTGCGATGCTGGTTGTCTTCACCAAATCAGCCAGCCGCCGGAAGGAACCAAGGATGGCCTCAGAACCCAAGCGGCAGGCGTCATTCGTTCCGACATGTGCTACTATCTGCAGCCGGTCACACCCAGTGCGTTCAATAGCTGCCGGAAGGGCCTCCTCCACATTACGGACGAGACCCCCCGGCAAGCACACCGAGTGCACACTGGCATTCTTCCCCGACCTACCCGCTATTTTCCTGAGGGGCTCCATAACCCGCCTAACGTTGGAGCTCCCTATAACTAATAGGCCCGCCCTCTGTGACTGTCGGGACCTTGCCGGAGAATCGGCCACTGGCCCAACAGGCGAGGCATCCTGTGGTGGCTCGGAAACGATGTCATCACCACTAGGAAGCACCCCGTACCTGTTGGAAAGGGGTAAGGCAGCTGCCACGCGGCCAGATCCCACCTTCGCCTTTCGGCCAGGCACGCGCGAGCCCACCACTGTCCGCCATTCACCCTGGAGTGATGGCTGACCGGTAAGATGCTCACTGCCTAGGTTTTCCCAGAAAAACTATTTAAAAGCTAAGCGCAGCAAATAAGTACAAAAACGCTTTATACAAACAGTACTAGCTGCTGCTGGTGCTCTCGCTCTGGCTGTCACAAGACAACTGCTGATTCAAGTGACTAGTGGCTAACGGCCGCGAAACAAACAAAAGACGGTTTTAGGGCGCTTTCTGTTCTAAACGATCAAGAAAACACTAAGAAATCTAACACGAAAACTACGTAAAGTTTTATCAAGAAATGTTAGTTACTATGCAGAGCAGATAAACACAAATAGAATCCCTTCCTTAGTGGAAGGTCGTAAACGAAATGCAAAATAAATGCTTTATACAAACAGTACTCGCTGCTGCTGGTGCTCTCGCTCTGGCTGTCACAAGACAATGATCGAAACGATCGAGAGGCAGCACGGCTATACCGAAACAAGTACCCTCAGAGACATCACCCTCATCACA
This sequence comes from Schistocerca serialis cubense, assembly GCF_023864345.2. NCBI lineage: Eukaryota > Metazoa > Arthropoda > Insecta > Orthoptera > Acrididae > Schistocerca > Schistocerca serialis. The sequence goes on from NC_064638.1 coordinate 222,651,652, forward strand.
TAACAAGTCAAGCCCTTTTTGGGCGTTTCTGTGACTGTGGGTCCTCCCAGGGAGACGATCGTGCAGGGCCATGGCGTACATCAGATTTGGAGGGCCGGGTTCTACAGGATATTGAGAGGAACGTTAGTACGAACTCGAGGCAAGTCGCCCGCCAACATGGTGCAAGCCAAAGTGTGTGTATCCTGCAAGACAACCGCTGCTATCCCTATCACCTGTAATCCCACGGTGGCTACTTTGAACATCTGTTGTGACATGGATGCGATGCACCTCTGTAACGTGTTCTCGGACGATTTGTCATCATTGCTTGCATACTGTCCATTTCCGAACACATGCTCATAAGATATTTTTTTTTTTCATTTCCAGTCAGGAATTCACCGTGCAGTTTGTAGTTTTTATTCATGTTCACCCTCTGTATGTCTCTCTCCCACTGCCTCCTTTTTCTCCTATTGATTTACAGTGTGTTCCACTGCCGCTGTCTCATTTAGACTGTCTCCTTCTGTGTTTCTTTCCCACTTCCACTGTCTCAACGATACCTCGTAATCCAAAAATCCTGGGGCGGGGGTCCAACTTACTTTTTCCCCTAGACCTTCATATTATAGTTCGCTGCCCAAGCCTAAATACGGTCTCCACTCATCTCTCTTATTTATTTCCACTGTCTCCTCTACGTTTTGTTCCCACTCCTATCTCCATCCATCTGTCTTTCTCTTTCATTGACACATTCTCTCAATGACCACTGCTATTGTCTTCATTCATCTCTCTGTTTCACTGCCGTATTTTCTCTCCACCATCACTGTCATCCCTCACTTTCTCTGTCACTGGCACTTGTCTCCCTGTCTTCCGCCGCCATTATCTCTCTGTTAATCTCTTTCAGCACAAAAAGCATGAATATGTCTGCATATTAAAATGTTTGGTGAGGCAGGCGGAATGAGGATTGAGGCAGCTGGTCCCCCCTTTTCAATCACAATCTATTGTGGACGAACATATTCACCTTTTTTCTGCATCGAAAGGAGCATTTTTTCGCTGGTTCTCTTCTTTTCACCTGCAACAGCAGGATGTGCTGCTTATATAAAATGAACTCTATAGTCAGTAAAGCCGTAGTACAGCGTCAAAATGGTGTCTCCATATGAATCGCGTTACAAGCAGCGTCCTGTAATTGAATTCTTGTGTGCAGAAAAAGGAACTGTGGTGGACATCCATAAACGTTTGTGTCAAAGTATGGCGATGCTGCCGTTGATAGGAGTACAGTTGGGCAATGTACAAAGAAATTTACAGCCTCAGGAAATTCAGAAACAGAGCTCCTTGATTAGCCACGCTCGGGACGTCCTGTCACAGCCATTGCTCCAGACATGCTGAGTCGCGCGGATGCCATTATTCGTGCCGACCGGCGCTTCAGAACTCGACAATTGGCTCTATAGTTGTCGGTCAGCATTAGAAATGCGTCTGCAATGATCGAGACTCTCGGATATTCAAAGGGGTGTTCAAGATGCGTTCCACGAATGCTCACAGCGGACCACAAGATTCAATGAAAGACCATTTCATCTGAATTGTTGGAGCGTTTTGAGACCGACGGAGAGGCCTTTCTGTCACGGATCGTTACGGGGGACGAAAGCTGGGTACAGCACTTTGCGCCGGAAACAAAAAGGCAGTCCATGGAGTGGCATCATCCCCATTCACCACAAAAGGAGAAATTCAAGACAACCTCCTCTGCCGGAAAAATCATGGTGACTGTCTTCTGGGATTGTGATGGCGTCATTCTTGTGGATGTGATGCAAGGATGATCAACCATCAACTCAGAGGGATACGTGAAGACTTTGAATAAACTTAGTAACTGTTTGCGACGTGTACGAAAGGACAAGAATCCAGCAGAAATCTTGCTCCAACACGATACTGCACGCCCACACACAAGTCTGAGAACCCGGGAACACATCGCCAAATTGGGTTGGACATCATTGCCTCATCCACCCTACAGCCCAGACCTGGCAGCCAAGGACTTCCATATCTTTAGGCTGCTTAAAGATTCTCTAGGGGAAACACACTTTGAAGATGACGAGAGTGTCAGTCATGCAGTGAAAACATGGCTACGCCTACAAGACAACAGCTTGTACCAGCAGGCAATACATGCTCTTCCACAACGTTGGCGTACGCCATAGAACGTGATGGAGACTACGTAGAAAAATAGGACATGGACAAGACATGTTGACGTATATTGTCACGAAATTTTGACTCTTAATAATAAATATGTTCTGAGAAAAAAAATGTGGGGCATTACTTTTTGAACGACCCTTGTATAATACGCCACGCATCACTGATCTACGTGTACATTCGGTGTTCCGTGCGTCATTGAGAGAGCCACATACACAAGCGAGATACCGCTGGCAAACTAAGAGCCAGAATCGTCTGAAAGTAGCAACTGTCCTCGACTATGCCACAAACGAATTGCCAAACAATTCCAGCGCCATTGTATCATGACGTACTGATATGGAAAATGTGCAATATTCAGCAGCAGTGGCAATTATTCTTAGTATGGCAACGAAAGTAGTTAAAAATGGAAGTTTAGATCTATTAAACGTCTTTTGGAACGCTTTTCTAGGATGCTGTCCAATGAGAAATTGTTCAGACCTAATTATTTATTGTTTACTTAAAATAAAACCTTATGTAGATTTCAAAAAAGCATACGACTCGGTAGATAGAGAAACATTACTGAAAGTATTGGAAGAATTTGGGGTCGATACGAAAACAATTCAAATTATCAAACAGACGCTAACAAACAGTAAGGCCAAAGTTAAATTTATGGGTGAAATTTCAAGGAAGTTCGAAATTAAAACAGGTGTTAGACAAGGTGATGGTTTATCCCCAATCCTCTTCAACTGCGTACTGGAAAAGATATTGAGAATATGGAAAGAAGAACTCAAAGGCACCAAGAATGACATCAGAATTGGAACAAAAAAAGAAAAAATAGAAGTGGACTGTTTAGCTTTTGCAGACGATCTGGCAATAATTACAGAAAACGAAGAAATAGCTCAGAACTACCTGGAGAAACTACAAGAAGTTTCGGCCAGAGCTGGACTGCAGATTTCATTTGAAAAAACCGTGTATATGTCTAATCATAGAAATAACAAGAAAAATCTTATTACTAAATACGGCAATATTAAGAGAGTAGAAAAATTTAAGTATTTAGGTGAAATAATTCAAGTGAATGGTTTAGACAAGAGTGCAAACCAGGCGAGAGCAAGGAAAATGGAATTTGCTTTTCAAAAAACCAAAGACATATATAACAAAAAAAACATTTCGATTCAAGCTAAATTAAGACATTATAAAACTGTCATTAGACCAGAATGCCTGTATGCATCGGAGTGCCTAACTCTTAACAAAAAGGGGGAAATAGAAAACATGGAAAAGAAAGAAAGGAAAATTTTGAGAAAAATATTAGGACCGAGAAAGATTGGAGAAGAGTACAAGCTAAAGAGTAATAAGGAAATATACAAAACTATTGAGAAAGTGAGTGAGGCAATGCGTAAACGCAGACTAACGTTTTATGGTCACCTGTCGAGGATGGATGGAAACAGACTAACAAGAAAAGTGTTTGAACATAGTAACAGGAACGAAAAAACCAACAATAAATGGATACAGATGGTGAAAAAGGATTTGGCCTATTTTAATGTCACCCGTGAGTCAATCAGGGACAGGGAAAAGTTTAGACAAATAGTGAACGAAATTAAGTGTTTTCCAGAAGAAACGAAACTAAAGAATAATAACAGGAAATGGTCGGAAGAGCGGAGGAGGAACCACTCGAAAATGATGAGGAAATATTGGGAAGAGAGAAAAAAAGATCAAAAAGCCGGGCAAGTGAATTGTTGAACGTGGTCCAAAGATGGCCGAAATCGAAAGAAGAAGAAGAAAACCTTACTGAAAGTGTCGACAATTCTGGCGCAATCTGTGATCATTTCATTAATTACCTTTAAAGAAATGTATTTTTTTCTGATTCATCTTTGCCTGTCTCATTTTTATCATGTTCCAAATAGTTGTCATGTTGTTGCTGGAGGAACCCACTTTTTCTTGGAAATACGTACGCGTTGATTCTCTAATGATTCACTTCTTACGTTGTGTTTTTCGGTTTCATTTTTCTAAGTTGCTTTTGCTCTCTGGGGAGCTATAATTTGAAATGTGATGTCCTTTCTCCATGTGACTATAGTGAAACGAAACAAAACGATGCAACCACGTTTAATACATAGACAAAAATGTGGAATTCCAACATATTCGTCAAAACATATAATGATGAAGAATGACAGTTTCCGTCAGGCTGTTATTTTAAAATAGTACTTTACTCTCTGTCAAGTAATAACGTATCTGGATACACAATTCTCATACGTCGGGTGAAACGAAAGTCACACGACATGCACAGCTATGCATAGCTCGATCGTTGATATACGCGATCCAGCCATGCATTACTGTGCATGACATGTGACTTTCGTTCTATAAAAGATATAAGCACTATATATCCACATCTATTACGCACTTGAGTGTGAGGAAAGCTCCAAAATAGCTGGCAGTGCACCATAAATTACGGGTTTAAAACACTAGACTGCATGAAACTGCCTTTCTTCCACTTTATCAAGACCGTCGTGAACACCAAGAAGTCAAAATGTAATGACGTTAACAGTCAGCCATCTCTCCAGCCTGCAACGCTTTTTTTCCGCAGTCATTATCCGTGCTTGCACTGTGAGGTTTTTCCATGCACTATGTGAAGTGGAATGTCGCAGTAGCTAGTTCCCCTTACAGCTCTTTTTGGAGGTGATAATTAAAACACAATGACTGCCCTTTGTAAAAGATATAGCCTTGTAAATGTTATGACTAGACGAAACTACAGTCGTCTGGTCGTAACTGTGGGGTCTTTGATTGCTCTGAGAGATCAAAAAAATGGTTCAAATGGCTCTGAGCACTATGGGACTTAACTTCTAAGGTCATCAGTCCCCTAGAACTTAGAACTACTTAAACCTAACTAACCTAAGGACATCCCACACATCCATGCCCGAGGCAGGATTCGAACCTGCGACCGTATCGGTCTCACGGTTCCAGACTGTAGCGCCTAGAACCGCTCGGCCACCCCGGCCGGCTCTGAGAGATCACTCATTGGAACTACAACATAGAAACAGTAGCTCACTTTATTACATGAATGAACAGAAAGATTTATTTAACTTGATACAGCTCTTTGCCACTAGAGTGCTTGATTACTTACAACTGTCGTTGACTATTGAGGCATCACTTGATGAATACGGTCACAAATTCTCCCCTTGAAGTTACAAAGATTTACAAAAGTACATTTCCATCTGTTACTTGAATTTACTCTTTAGTCCTACTCGATTACATTGACTGCTTCAGCTGAAGTCACAAACCGTGGCAGAGCCTTCCATGCGTAGCTCTACATTGATCTCTGTGCGATGGTGCTGACGTGCTGAGAGAGAGGGCGTGTCTTCTTCAGCCTCTCCCATTCCTCATTGCGGATTGCAGCTAGACATCGTTAATATCTTTGGTATCGAAGCACGTTGTCGACTGTTGTGTGGCACAGTGGTCTTTGAAAAGTACCTCAGTAAATAGTGTGTGATGACCAAAATAATGATGGCTGGTTGGTTGATTTTGCGGAGGGGCCAAGCAGCGAGGTCAACGGTCCCATAGGATTAGGGAAGGAAGTTGGCCGTGCTCTTTCAAAGGAACCATTCTGGCATTTGCCTCAAGTGATTTAGGGAAATCACGGGAAACCTCAGTCAGGATGGCTGGACGGGGATTTGAACCGTCGTCCTCCCGAATGCGAGTCCAGTGTGCTAACCACTGCGCCTCTTCGCTCGGTAATGATGGCTCAGCAGGGTGTGGCCTACAGTTTGCTGATCACCACACCTGGTGATCGAATGCCATACAAGAAAGAGCCATAGTCGAAATGGCGTAAGAAGATCCCAGGAAGCTCAGAGCATTGTTGCCAGCTTTCAGTTGTGAAGTGGTAACGGCTGCAAGCGAAGAAATAGCCGTCTGCAGAGCTGTTACAACTGAGGCGTTGTCACAGACACGTTTAGAAAATCGCATTACGTTTTTGGTTGATGTAGGCTACGAATCTACCGCATCCAGCCCAATGCGACTTACCGCCGACACCGTATTTACTCGGATCCAAGCCGCACTCGAATCTAAGCCGCACCTGAAAAATGAGACTCGTAATCAAGGAAAATTTTTTTTACCGAATCTAAGCCGCACCTGAAATTTGAGACTTGAAATTCAAGGGGAGAGAAAAGTTTTAGACTGCACCTACAAATCGAAACAAAGTTGGCCCATTTTAACATGAGACAAAAATTAGGTCGAATGAATGAAGAGACAGCAACAGTAGTTTGGTTCGAGTCGTAAGCTTAACAGTTAAACTTTACCAAGTAGCCATTGCTATGTGTCAGGCGCTCCGTCCGTATTTATACGGGTACCCTTCCTTTTTCACGTGCTTCATCTGGTTTGAATCGATTGCTTATTTTGCTTTGATCTGATAAGTGCCGTTCTCTTTGTTATAGGTGTTTACATCACTCTAAGCTGAAAATGCATTATTGTACTGTGTCACGCATTGTTTGTCGCATTCTGATAATGAGTGTTTACGACCTGTCGCCACTGCTATTTGTTGTTACTTACACTGCTACTTTCTTTGATGATGGTCAGCAAGAACCAAATAATAGACTGCGTATGATAGAAGATGTTCTGAACGAGAGTTTACCGAAAAATGTTTCTCCGTTTGAAAATCTTTGCAGACGCCTCTTTAGAACATTACATTCTGCACAGAAATTACAGTCATCTTAGATTTAAAAATCTAGTCAGTTGCTATGCTTCATTTCTGACTGTATCACTATTCAGTATAAGAATAATAAGAATATAAACATGACATGATATGTATATTGTCGGCCGGAGTGGCCGACCGGTTCCAGGCGCTTCAGTCTGGAACCGCGCGACCGCTACGGTCGCAGGTTCAAATCCTGCCTCGGGCATGGATGTGTGTGATGTCCTTAGGGTAGTTAGGTTTAAGTAGTTCTAAGTTCTAGGGGACTGATGACCTCAGATGTTAAGTCCCATAGTGCTCAGAGCCATTTGAACCATTTGATATGTATATTTTTCCGCGTTTGCTGTTGTCTCACCCTAGTTTTGTAGTTCATTAGGCAGACAGGATTTAAATGAGATAGCAGCAAACACGAAACGATACATGGCATAATGTTTACATTCTTCAACCTTTTCTTTTAATTTATTTACTGGCGCAGAGGTTTTGGCGCCAGTATTTATCTTTGTGCCTCCAAAGCATGCCTGTGTAGCGCTACATATATTCGACGGCAGAAGTTAGTTGTGCCGGCACCTACCAACATTTTTCAGAACTTCCGCTTACTTTGCACTCAATTCTAAGCCGTAGGCGGATTTTTGGATTACAAAAACCAGAATAAAAGTGCAGCTTAGATTCGAGTAATACGGTACGTGTTTCGCACGCAGTGGCAAGTGCGCGGAGTACTGCAAGCGGCCGGCACGCGACCAGAAGGCGTGGCACATGCAGATATTGTAGTGCAGATCGGTACTCGGCTGCGATCCGCTCGTCGCCAGATACGGCGTCACTTCCGGCATCCCGCATCGGCGGCAGGTCTGACTTCCGGTGCCCCGGTCTCGCCACGCCGCTACGCACTTTCCCCTGACCTGCGCTCGCGCCGCCAGCGGCTCGTGACGGAATGCCTGTGGCCCTCCCACGCCACGCTTCTCGTGCTGTCCCGCCTAGGGCTGTGCATACCTGTCTGTGGCGACTTTCCAGACGTAAACAACAGACAGCTCTAGATTTCCCCGGTTTCACGTGCTCGCAGGTACAAAATATTTTTCACCTGCTCTTACAGCAGGACGCGTTAGATGTTAAGCTTGGGTTGCACCTGTGCTATCCAAAGGAATGAAAGTCAGAGAACGAGCATACTCTATGATGCAAAAACTGTAAGCGAATGCGAGCGAACAACATTTAGTCCTGTTGGGTCAGCATTCGCAGGCGCTGGTTGTCGGTCTTATAGCGAATTATCAGAGGAAGTTAGAGTGCTCTGTAGTTCGGAGTTCGCATCGGCGTGAACAACATTGATAACGTTCGTTTTCACAGTTTCCCGTTTTTCTCATGTGAACCAGTTTTGTTACTATACGAGAGTCGTGTGAATAATTAAGTGGTGAGAAGGGATTATAATGTTGCTGATATAAGACTATAGATATCATAGGTGCTTAAAAGAACGATAGTAAACATAAATACACACAACGAAGTTAAGATCTCCTGAAGGCGTTAGACAAGGGTGCTATATGTCCCTAGACCTACTCAGCATCTACATAGAACACGTACAAAATAAGTACAAAGAGTGCTGTTCTGCACTCATGGGTAGCACAGCGCGTGTAGTACACGTCCACCGCGGCGCTCGGGGCCCATATCACAGCTACGACACCTGAAGACGGGTTTGTAACAGCCCGAAACCAGTCGTGGGATAACAAAATGAAATTTACAACTGAAGCGGTATTTTCAACCTCTAGTTATCAAAAGTATTCGGATACTTATTAGTGCACATTATTATGGGAAGTGCCCACATTTTACCTTTAAGACGACATGAACGGAGCTGGACGCTTTCAATGCAGTGTCTGCATGTCTGTAGAAGAATGGCAACCAATTCATCCTCAAGAGCAAAAACAAGGGAAGATGGATTTTGCCGCTTGGGGTCTGGAGAGAAGTCGATATTCTAATTCATCCCGAAGGAGCTCCATCGGATCCATGTCGGGATACCCGGCAGGCCGGGCCATTTAGAAATGTTACTGTCCACAGACCATTGCCTCACAGATGGTGCTTTATGACAGGGTGCACTACCATGCTGATACAATCATCGTCTCCGAACTGTTCCTCTAATGTACGCAGTAAGAGGGCTATAAAATATATTCATATGTCAAAAATCCGCCTCAGTTCCGAAATTTTACTGTTATTTACCCAGGTTTCAGGTAGAGTAATCTAGCCTTCTTCAAAAGCATAATATAAACTAATATATGGCAGAATAAGACACGGTAAAATGTAAAAAGCTGAAGTACCGTGGTACCATGTCAAGCTACGTTACTCAGAGCCCCGGCCCCACTTCGTGGAAAGCGGTCGGTTAGCCGCGGATGCTACGTTGGAACTCAATTTATTCATGTATTTTTGCGTTACTTTAAGCACCGTAAGGGTTCCACGGTTTAACCACGAGAAGGACCTCTATACCGTAAGACAAATACCTCTGTACTTCACTATTGGCAGTAAATATAAAGGCACTAACGGTCTCCAGGCATTCGCCAAACCCAAATCCAATGCCCCCACTCCAAGCCACTCGTTTCCAGTCATCCATTGTCCAGTGACATCGAGGTTCACGCCATTTCAAGCGTCGCTTAGTCACAACTACAGAAATATGTGGCTGATGATCAGCTCTCGGCCCTTGTACTCGATTCTTTTTAACTCCCTACGCACAGTGTTTGTGCTGTCTGGACTGCAGGTAGCGCTTTGGAACCCACGAGCGATTCCATCCGCTGATTTCATGCGATTATTGACAACCACCCTTCGCAATAATCGACGAGCCCTATCCGTCCGTGCATTACCTTTGCCTGGTCTCGGTTTAGGTGTGGTTGATCATCCGCGTTCCCACTTTAGTCACACCATCAACAGTCGACAGTGGCAACTGCAGGAGTGTTGAAAGGAAAGGTTCGTAATGGATTTGTTACTGACTGAAGTGACATTCAGTTTATAGTCCAACTTCGAAGTCGCTGAGCTCTCCTGACTTATCCGTTTTGTTGTTATCGCTTCTCTACTCCGCGTCTCCTTTTATATTAGCGCATCTGTCTCTCGTGGCACCTAATGGTCTAGTCCGCATTATATAGGGCTGACCGGACACTTGTGATCAGGTAGTGTAAATCTCCAACGAGAAATTATGGACACAGTTGTGGCATAATTAGAGGAAACAGTGAATGGAGATCATACACATATTTAAGAAGTAAGATAACTGAAAAAGGGTGAAGAGAAGAAGAAATTAAACACAGAATTACTGAAGGAAAAACAATGTTCATGAAAAAAGGAAAAATAATTTTGTTCAGGCAAAATAAATATTCGTAATTAAGTGTGAAGAAGGTGGTTAACAGCCGCATCAGATACGTCGGTGTTATTGTTAGATTTATTTGTTTTCAAGTAGATTTAAAGTCTTTAATTGCAGATTCTTTTGATCCTCGTTAAGAATAATTATTGGTAGTTTTAATAACTATGAATTGATGAGGTTGTATAGGAGAACTATAGAACGAAGAAGACACGACTGGAATGGTCCCACAACCAGTTCCTTGTAAACATCCTTGAAGGAACTTTAAAAGGAAAGATAACCAGAGGAAGATGTAGACATAATGCAGGAGACTTTAATTATGGAGAAATGAAGAAGTTAGCTTCTAAGAGATCCAGATGAGAAACAGCCAACTGGCTACCATTTTGGCTGATCAGGTCCATGCCATGGTATAATTTTTGTTCCTCAATGGTGATGTTGTGTTACAAGAGGACTGGGCCCCCGTTCACACAGCTCGCAACTTTCAGGACAGGTTTTGTGAGCACGAGGATGAACTGTCGCATTCCCCTGGCCACCACAGTCAGCAAATCTCAAAGGAATTGGCCGTGTGTGGTCTACTTAGGAAATAAGGGTTCGTGATCGCCGTTCACCTCCATTATCGTTATTTGAACTTCATTGTGCAGTAATAATGGTATAAGATTCCGTTGAAGACTAGAGAAGACTGTATTTATCCACTCCGAGACGACTGCAACCTGTAGTGAATGCCAACATGTTTCCTACGTCGTATTAGGCATCGATGTGTGTCGCTTATGTTCCCATATTTTTGTCCAATATATGTATCCATTAAGTCGATTAATGCAAAATGCAAGAAAAAATTCGGAGTTAGAATTAAAATCCATGGAGAAGAAATAAAAACTCTGAGGTTCGCTGATGACATTGCAATTCTGTCAGAGACAGCAACGGACCTGGATGAGTAGCTGAACGGAATGGACAGTGTCTTGAAAGGAGGATATAAGATGAACATCAACAAAAGCAAAACGAGGATAATGGAATGTAGTCGAATTAAATCGGGTGATGCTGCGGGAACTAGATTAGGAAATGAGACGCTTAAAGTAGTAAACGAGTTTTGCTATTTGGGGAGCAAAATAAATGATGATGGTCGAAGTAGAAAGGATATAAAATGTAGACTGGCAATGGCAAGGAAAGCGTTTCTGATGAAGAGAAATTTGTTAACATCGAGTATAGATTTAAGTGTCAGGAACTCGTTTCTGAAAGTATTCGTATGGAATGTAGCCATGTATGAAAGTGAAACGTGGACGATAAATAGTTCGGACAAGAAGATAATAGAAGCTTTCGAAATGTGGTGCTACACAAGAATGCTGAAGATTAGACGGGTAGATCACATAATGAGTAGGTATTGAACAGAATTGGGGGGAAGAGAAATTTGTGGCACAACTTGACTAGAAGAAGGGATCGGTTGGTAGGGCATACTCTGAGGCGTCAAGGGATCACCAATTTAGTATCGGAGAGCAGCGTGGAGGGTAAAATACATAGAGGGAGACCAACAGATGAATACACTAAACAGATTCAGAAAAATGTATGTTGCAATAGGTACTGGGAGATGAAGAACCTTGGACAGGATAGAGTAGCATGGAGAGCTGCATCAAGCTAGTCTCTGGAATGAAGACCACAACACCAACAACAAATGCAAAATTAAAAATATGTGAAAGACCGGATCAATCTCATCGCTTACGGTCAAGATAACTGTAAATATGTGACTTTGCTATAGAGTTTTTACTGTAGTAACCGAATGGAAGGAAGTCTCTCTCCAACACTATACCGCTTCTCCAGAAAACTAAACTACCTGAGAAAAAAAGTTAAGCACGCGCAGAAGATATGCTCGGAGACAATGTAACTTCGTACCATCAAGCGCTAGTATGTAAATGATTTGGGCTGCAATTCTGTAGTACAGGTAGAACGGCGACCAGAGTGCATTAGTGTAGTTCATGTTTAAGTCTTATAATGTATATGATGAACATGAACAGCTTCAGATGTCGAGTGTTCACTGGAACTGGAAGAGAGATGCTGCATACTCGTCTTAGACAGCATTATCAACACTTAAAGAGTTTGAAAGAGCCCTCAACATGGTTCTCTATTTAGTCAGCAGGTCGAATCGTCCAATACCCATATTTGTGGGGCATTCGGAAGTGACAGTGTCCTGATGTTGGAATGCATGTGAACGTGAAGAGAAGAATACTCGTTTCGATTGTCCGCGTGTGACCACCACAAGGGAGCATCGCCTTATTGTGCACCAAGCACGTCCCGTTCACATCTGCTCCTGCTGTACGAGAACAAGTGACGGGTCCCTTTGAGTTTCTCTGTCATCCTGCACCATGGGTCGGAGACTAGCAGCAGCCGGACTTGCAAATTACCGTCCCGTGCATAGGGTGCTGTTAACATCACTACACAAACGGCTGCGTTTGGATTGCTACCGTGTTCAGCGGCTCCACCCCACATGACCATCGTCGGCCACTGTGGCGGCTACCTGGGGAGAAGCCCCATTCTTCTGTTCTTTCGTAGAGGCACAACGGTGTTACGCCTGGTTTCAGGGCGTAGGGAGCCATCAAGGTACGACTTTAGGTCGCGACTGATAGATTGAGGGATCTCCGCTGGCACAAAGGTAGTTCATAGACGTTCTGTTTCCTTATGTGTTATTTTTATTTATTTATTTATTTTTATTTACACGTCAAGTTCCTTAGGACGAAATTGAGGAGCAAATCTCCAAGGTCATGGAACGTGTCGGTACATGAAATTACAACATATTAGTAATAAAAACAAAAATAAAATTTTTATCACCCCAACAAAAGTTAAGCTATAAGCTTAAGTAAACGTAGTCATCAATATAACCTAAAAATCAGCTTAATTTATCAAGGAAGTCCTCAACAGTATTCGCGACTGCTACGGACGCAGGTTCGAATCCTGCCTCGGGCATGGATGTGTGTGATGTCCTTAGGTTAGTTAGGTTTAACTAGTTCTAAGTTCTAGGGGAATAATGACCTCAGCAGTTGAGTCCCATAGTGCTCAGAGCCATTTGAACCATTTTGAACCTCAACAGTATTGAAGGATTGACCCACGAGGAAGCTCTTCAGTTTCGATTTGAAAGCCCGTGGATTACTGCTAAGATTTTTGAATTCTTATGGTAGCTTATTGAAAATGGATGCAGCAGTATAATGCACACCTTTGTGCACAAGAGTTAAGGAAGTCCCATCCAAATGCGGGTTGGATTTCTGCCGAGTATTAACTGAGTGAAAGCTGCTTATTCTTGGGAATAAGCTGATATTGTTAGCAAGGAACGACATATATATATATATATATATATATATATATATATATATATATATATATATATATATACAGGGTGTTTCAAAAATGACCGGTATATTTGAAACGGCAATAAAAACTAAACGAGCAGCGATAGAAATACACCGTTTGTTGCAATATGCTTGGGACAACAGTACATTTTCAGGCAGACAAACTTTCGAAATTACAGTAGTTACAATTTTCAACAACAGATGGCGCTGCAAGTGATGTGAAAGATATAGAAGACAACGCAGTCTGTGGGTGCGCCATTCTGAACGTCGTCTTTCTGCTGTAAGCGTGTGCTGTTGACAACGTGCAAGTGTGCTGTAGACAACATGGTTTATTCCTTAGAACAGAGGATTTTTCTGGTGTTGGAATTCCACCGCCTAGAACACAGTGTTGTTGCAACAAGACGAAGTTTTCAACGGAGGTTTAATGTAACCAAAGGACCGAAAAGCGATACAATAAAGGATCTGTTTGAAAAATTTCAACGGACTGGGAACGTGACGGATGAACGTGCTGGAAAGGTAGAGCGACCGCGTACGGCAACCACAGAGGGCAACGCGCAGCTAGTGCAGCAGGTGATCCAACAGCGGCCTCGGGTTTCCGTTCGCCATGTTGCAGCTGCGGTCCAAATGACACCAACGTCCACGTATCGTCTCATGCGCCAGAGTTTACACCTCTATCCATACAAAATTCAAACGCGGCAACCCCTCAGCGCCGCTACCATTGCTGCACGAGAGACATTCGCTAACGATATAGTGCACAGGATTGATGACGGCGATATGCATGTGGGCAGCATTTGGTTCACTGACGAAGCTTATTTTTACCTGGACGGCTTCGTCAATAAACAGAACTGGCGCATATGGGGAACCGAAAAGCTCCATGTTGCAGTCCCATCGTCCCTGCATCCTCAAAAAGTACTGGTCTGTGCCGCCATTTCTTCCAAAGGAATCATTGGCCCATTTTTCAAATGCGAAACGATTACTGCATCACGCTATCTGGACATTCTTCGTGAATTTGTGGCGGTACAAACTGCCTTAGACGACACTGCGAACACCTCGTGGTTTATGCAAGATGGTGCCCGGCCACATCGCACGGCCGACGTCTTTAATTTCCTGAATGAATATTTCGATGATCGTGTGATTGCTTTGGGCTATCCGAAACATACAGGAGGCGGCGTGGATTGGCCTCCCTATTCGCCAGACATGAACCCCTGTGACTTCTTTCTGTGGGGACACTTGAAAGACCAGGGGTACCGCCAGAATCCAGAAACACTTGAACAGCTGAAGCAGTACATCTCATCTGCATGTGAAGCCATTCCGCCAGACACGTTGTCAAAGGTTTCGGGTAATTTCATTCAGAGACTACGCCATATTATTGCTACGCATGGTGGATATGTGGAAAATATCGTACTATAGAGTTTCCCAGACCGCAGCGCCATCTGTTGTTGAAAATTGTAACTACTGTAATTTCGAAAGTTTGTCTGCCTGAAAATGTACTGTTGTCCCAAGCATATTGCAACAAACGGTGTATTTCTATCGCTGCTCGTTTAGTTTTTATTGCCGTTTCAAATATACCGGTCATTTTTGAAACACCCTGTATATATATATATACTACTGGGCCATTAAAATTGCTACACCACGAAGATGCCGTGCTACAGACGCGAAATTTAACAGGCAGGAAGAAGATGCTGTGATATGCAAATGATTAGCTATTGAGAGTATTCACACAAGGTTGGTGCTGGTGGCGACACCTACAACGTGCTGACATGAGGAAAGTTTCCAACCGATTTCTCATACACAAACAGCAGATGACCGGCGTTGCCTGGTGAAACGTTGTTGTGATGCCTCGTGTAAGGAGGAGAAATGCGTACCATCACGTTTCCGACTTTGATAAAGGTCGGATTGTAGCCTATCGCGATTGCGGTTTATCGTATCGCGACACTGCTGGTCGCATTGGTCGAGATCCAATGACTGTTAGCAGAATATGGAATCGGTGGGTTCAGGAGGGTAATACGGAACGCCGTGTTGGATCCCAACGGTATCGTATCACTAGCAGTCGAGACGACAGGCATCTTATCCGCATGGCTGTAACGGATCGTGCAGCCACGTCTCGATCCCTGAGTCAACAGATGGGGACGTTTGCAAGACAATAACCATCTGCACGAACAGTTCGACGACGTTGCAGCAGCATGGACTATCAGCTCGGAGACCATGGCTGCGGTTACCCTTGACGCTGCATCACAGACAGGAACGCCTGCGATGGTGTACTCAACGACGAACCTGGGTGCACGAATGGCAAGACGTCATTTTTTTTGGTTGATCCAGGTTCTGCTTACAGCATCACGATGGTCGCATCCGTGTCTGGCGACATCACGGTGAGTGCACATTGGAAGCGTGTATTCGTCTTCGCCATACTGACGTATCACCCGGCGTGATGGTATGGGGTGCCATTGGTTACACGTCTCGGTCACCTCTTGTTCGCATTGACGGCACTTCGAACAGTGGACGTTACATTTCAGATGTGTTACGACGCGTGGCTCTACCCTTCATTCGATCCCTGCGAAACCCTACATTTCAGCAGGATAATGCACGACCGCATGTTGCAGGTCCTGTACGAGCCTTTCTGGATACAGAAAATATTCGACTGCTGCCCTGGCCAGCACATTCTCCAGATCTCTCTCCAATTGAAAACGTCTGTTCAATGGTGGAAGAGCAACTGGCTCGTCACAATACCCCAATCACTACTCTTGATGAATTGTGGTATCGTGTTGAAGCTGCATGGGCAGCTGTACTTGTACACGCCATCCAAGCTCTTGTTTGACTCAATGTCCAGGCGTATCAGTTCTCGTTGAGAGGGGGGGGGGGGGGCGGGGGGGGGGGGAGAGAGAGAGAGGCCAATGTCGAAATACCTCGTGCAGCAGTATTGTGGTGCCATTTATAACAGGTCAGTGATTGTCCATACATTGCACGTGTGTCTGTGAACTGTCTGCGTGATGTTGAGGTATCCTATGAGCAGCGAGGTCCCCAGATATGTCCCTGAGAGAACATGTGTGGGGCCAGTTCGGACGTCAACTTCGTTCTAGGGCCAGTATCTTGGATAGCAAGCACCACTAACAACGCAGCGGACCTGCCTGCCTTAGAAGTGGATACAACAGCTTTATGGCACCCTTCCTAAACTAATCAGCGGTTGCATCCAAGGCAGATGATCGAGCGAGGCGGTGCAGTGGTTAGCACACTGGACTTGCATTCGCGAGGACAACGGTTCAAACCCACGTCCGGCACGCCCCATTTCCTTCCTCAAGCTTGACACAATCCGACCTTGTGCTCCGTCTTTAAAGACCTCGATGTCGACGGGGTGTTCAGCCCAATCTTCCTCCCTTTCCTTCTAAGACAGAAGAGGGAAAGTGGGCTCATACTGCCAAGTTCTTTGTAAACTTAATTACGTTTTGTTATCACCAAAGAAGCATCACATGACCTCGCAATCCATTAAGTTTCGTCTCCTCCTCCACATCTTGGCGTTTCACGCTTTTTGTGTGGCAGTGTATACCGCATATTTTATCAAGTTGTCTATGAATATTTTTTTTAATCGTTTGTTATAATCTTCCTTATACAGTATGTACTTTATTAAAATCTTCGAGTGCTACGCATATGTCACTGCAGACGTCAAGAGCTGTCTGAGATTTATATGCGAAAGACGTTACGAGGGTTCAAAATGTCCGGTTTATGTGTTTTCGGCACAGCTCGGCGAATTTCGAATGAAAAAAGAATGGACGCTGTCTGAAGCAATCCGTTATAATTAGAATGAACATCTTTGTTTATAATACACTGTTATTTAAATTTATCAATGTTATATGGATGTTGTTTGAGGTCTGAGACTTTATTATAAGATTATGTTGAATAATTTTATACTGCTGCAGGCACTTTTTACTAATATTTTATTAGCACAATGCATTTCGGCAGCATGCTGCCATCATCAGTTACTTATACATCAGCTGATAGGTTATGTGCAGTAGCTGTGTGTGCCAGTGAGATTAAGAATGGAAGCATAAATATTTTTTTGGCGATTTCATTTTCTGGCACACAGAGAACAGTAACAGGTAAATCACAACTTAGCATCTACACAGACGTCTGTTTACAACTTTCCAAAGAGTTTTAAAACTTTACCTGTTACTGTGCTCTGTGTGCCAGGAAATGAAATCGCCAACAAAAATGTTTATCTTTCCATTCCTAATCCAACTGGCACACACAGCTAATGTACATAACCTATCAACTGATTTATAAGTAACTGTGTAATGCACCTGATGATAGCAGCATGCTGCCGAATTGCATTGTGTAATAAAATATTAGTAAAATGTGACTGCAGCAGTATAAAATTATCCCACATAATACACTGTTATGGTAGTGATATATGTTTTACTGCCGAAAGACGATTTTTCGAACGTTGATAAGAGCCCCAGAAAATACCCTCAACTCCCAGACAGAGAAGGCATAGTCAATTTTGATTGTTTAAGTGAGTTATTTTTTATGAAAGTAAAAAGCTTTTCATTTGTGAAAACAGTTTTATTAATTGTAAGGGTATTGCACTGGATAATGCTGGCATGTTGGACCCTAGATAGTATCAGGAGGCCTTTTGAAAACTATTTGTAACAGTAATTGTGACTTATATGATTCCCAAACAACGTGTATTATTCTGATTATTGTAGAATGAAGGCTTTCACGACCGGGTGACATGGCTGTTGATATACTTTCCGGGATGTGAGGTCGTGGTCCAAGAACTTTTCTGCTCCTTACGTTTCGTCCAGGACTGCGCTGGACTTCCTCAGAGGCGCTGCTCCGCTGAGTCTTGCCGACTGGCTGGTCGGGTGTCTGAGAGCGACTTATATATTGTGAGAAAGGGGGGCGTGGTTCAGGTGACACGTGATGAGCAGTGATAATCCATAGCAAAAATAAGGTTGACTATCGACTACCACCTTGTCAAAGATAAAAATTGTTAGCAATTTTGTAGAGCCACTGTCCATATATCGCTAAGTTTCATAGCCTCCTCTTTCCTATTAAAATTGTCGTGATGTTTGTAAATTTCAATAGCTTCTCTATATAGCCGTGGATAGTAATTTAACGTTGTAGATAAAACTTCGGTATCCGAAAACTTCACTTGGTGGTTGCCTGGTTGTAGAGCATGTTCCGCTACAGCTGATTTTTCTATTTTTCCAAGTCGACAAAGACTTTTATGCTCTTTCAGTCGCGTGTTTACGCTTCTTTTTGTAGTACCAATATAAACTTTACCACAGGTACATGGAATTTTATACACACCACATGTCGACAGGGGAGGGCGTTTATCCTTCACAGATCGTAGTACTTGACTTATTTTCTTTGTTGGTTTAAAGACAGGTTTTATGTCATGTTTTCGTAAAATCTTACCGATCCGATCTGTTACTTTGTTAATAAAAGGGAGAACTACTGTATTTTTCTGTCGTTGTGGTTCATTCTTATCTATTGGTCTTCTATTCCTTGGACGCAAAATTCTATTTATCTCTTTTCTTGAGTAGCCCTTTTTTTCAAAAGCCTGCTTCAGATGTTTCACTTCAGCATCCAAATGTTCAGGTGTACATATCCGTTCCGCTCGATCGACAAGACTTTTTATGACACCTCTTTTTTGTTGTGGATGATGATTAGAATTTTTATGTAAATATCTGTCCGTATGTGTTGCCTTCCGAAAAACTTTATATTCCAAGCTTCTATCGGACCGTCTCATAACTAAGACATCCAAGAAAGATATTCTGTTATCCTTTTCTATTTCCGTGGTAAACTGTATTTTTGGGTGAATTTTATTTAGATAATCAAAGAAATCGTCCAAGGCCTTTCTGCCATGGGGCCAAACCACAAATGTGTCATCTACATATCGATACCAACGAGATGGTTTTGTTATTAGCTTTGTCTAGGGCTGATTGTTCATATTTCTCCCTCTAGTTTTTCAATAAAATGACGCGAGTCTTTTATAGAGGGACTAACTCTGGCCCCTGAAGATATTCTTGTAAGTTTTGACATTGTGTCCTTATTCACAATGATTCCTGTTAACGAAGTTATGATTTTCATAGAGGATATTTTTCCAGAAGATTTGACTGTTCTTTTCAGACATTGTCTTACATCAAGTCAGTTCCAGTGGGATAATGAATTTTATGAACAACTTGATGGAGTAGCAATGGGTAATCCATTAGGCCCTGCGATTGCCAATCTTTACATGGAGAAATTTGAACAATCAGCCCTAGACAAAGCTAATAACAAACCATCTCGTTGGTATCGATATGTAGATGACACATTTGTGGTTTGGCCCCATGGCAGAAAGGCCTTGGACGATTTCTTTGATTATCTAAATAAAATTCACCCAAAAATACAGTTTACCACGGAAATAGAAAAGGATAACAGAATATCTTTCTTGGATGTCTTAGTTATGAGACGGTCCGATAGAAGCTTGGAATATAAAGTTTTTCGGAAGGCAACACATACGGACAGATATTTACATAAAAATTCTAATCATCATCCACAACAAAAAAGAGGTGTCATAAAAAGTCTTGTCGATCGAGCGGAACGGATATGTACACCTGAACATTTGGATGCTGAAGTGAAACATCTGAAGCAGGCTTTTGAAAAAAAGGGCTACTCAAGAAAAGAGATAAATAGAATTTTGCGTCCAAGGAATAGAAGACCAAAAGATAAGAATAAACCACAACGACAGAAAAATACAGTAGTTCTCCCTTTTATTAACAAAGTAACAGATCGGATCGGTAAGATTTTACGAAAACATGACATAAAACCTGTCTTTAAACCAACAAAGAAAATAAGTCAAGTACTACGATCTGTGAAGGATAAACGCCCTCTCCTGTCGACATGTGGTGTGTATAAAATTCCATGTACCTGTGGTAAAGTTTATATTGGTACTACAAAAAGAAGCGTAAACACGCGACTGAAAGAGCATAAAAGTCTTTGTCGACTTGGAAAAATAGAAAAATCAGCTGTAGCGGAACATGCTCTACAACCAGGCAACCACCAAGTGAAGTTTTCGGATACCGAAGTTTTATCTACAACGTTAAATTACTATCCACGGCTATATAGAGAAGCTGTTGAAATTTATAAACATCACGATAATTTTAATAGGAAAGAGGAGGCTATGAAACTTAGCGATATATGGACAGTGGCTCTACAAAATTGCTAACAATTTTTATCTTTGACAAGGTGGTAGTCGATAGTCAACCTTATCTTTGCTATGGATTATCACTGCTCTTCACGTGTCACCTGAACCACGCCCCCCTTTCTCACAATATATAAGTCGCTCTCAGACACCCGACCAGCCAGTCGGCAAGACTCACCGGAGCAGCGCCTCTGAGGAAGTCCAGCGCAGTCCTGGACGAAACGTAAGGAGCAGAAAAGTTTTTGGACCACGACCTCACATCCCGGAAAGTATATCAACAGCCTATTCTGATTATTACAGTTTGGTAACTTAAAATACGCAGCCAGCCGCCAACATGTCAGTCAAGGTAACTGGTTACTTAACGTTTGCGACACTGTGCATGCGCGGCTTTCCGCGTAGGCCTCGCCACAGATAGCGGTTAGTTGGCGCCGGCAACACCAACGCTTCCTCCCCAGGCTGTCTATAATGGAGGTTGGAGCCTGCCTTATGCCCCAGTACATTTTATCATAGACGCTCGCACATCCGTGAGTCAGAAGTTTTAAATACCTGGGTATAACTGTCGGGAATGGCTTTATCCGGTTTAAATAGAACCTTTAATCTTATGACTTAAAGCACCTGAAGATGCATATTTAAGGTGCGAAACCGGTCGTGTTCTCCAATAAAGAATTCTAACAGTCACAGCGTTCTTGTTTATTCAAATCGAAATAAACATTCGTACAATCATTTTGAAAATCATTCTTCATTCTCAGGTTACACCGCAAATAGAAATCTATGTGCGGTACATCTGGTACCCATGCTGCTCGCTCATGACACCACTCCCTCTCTCCACGATTCCACTACTGTTACTACTACTACTACTACTACTACTACTACTACTACTACCGTGCAAGGCCACGGCGTGACTCAACTGTTACATACCAGCTTGTCCACGCTTTTCTCAATAATGCAGTCTCTGGAAACAAGAGACTGTATCTCTCATGTGCTCAGCATGTAAAGATATTTAAAGTGGCAATATTCCGAATAAACTGATAATTTTCACTGTATTTGCATTCAAAGATGCACCAAGTGTTAATATACCAAAATAACTGTGATTTAATAGCATTTCATGTAGTGTGCAAGCCTTGCGACGTGTTGTTCTAACAGTTGAAAGGAAATTAGTAATTACAAATGAACTAGAAAATTTCTCCAGCTTATCGGATCGGCTTTCAAAGAGAAAGAATTAAAAGAAAAGGAAAGAAAAGCTGTCGAATTTAGCATCCAGAGATGATAAGCTCGCCGAATCGTCACGGCATTGTGCTTGAAAACTTCAACTTAGGCGAAATTAGACAAAGCTCTATTATTTTAGATCCAGCAGAAGGGAGCAGAAAGTGTCCCGTACCAAATTTGATGTTAATAGAGGAAGCAGTTCCATGAAGCTCTTAATTTAGCGCTTCATCGGGACGTCTCACTCGATTAAATATCGCTACGGGAGTCGAGAAATTGCTATTCAGGGCGAGAGATCTAATGCAACAAAGGAGCAGCTGATGCTTTTTGCAATGAACTGTTCAGTTATATCGAACAGGTTTTCCCGTTTCAGGTTAAACCACTATGAAAGTTGACTGTACTGGAAGAGTGCACCCTCTTTACCCTCTTGCACTGAAGGAAATGTTATTGAACACAAGTCTAGTGAAGAAATGCCAATTGTTATCGTCTGCGCAGATTTATACCGGTAACCCTATTTGAAATACTTGATTTTTAAATGAAACCGTCTTTCCCTGCTGTCACTTACTTTATAAATTAAGTGGCAGCGGAAAAGGCGGGTTTATTTACAAAACAAGTATTTCTATGCTTGCTGCGGAGGATAACCAAGTAAACAATCTTGCTTAACACTATTTGATGCTACTCGTTAACGGTAAATCTGAAAAAACCGTGCCAACACGAAGGTGTAACGAATTTACCACTTTATTACATGCATCAAAGAGGAGCCTGGCTGGACAAAAAAAAAATGGTTCAAATGGCTCTGAGCACTACGGAACTTAACATCGAAGGTCATCAGTCCCCTAGAGCTTAGAACTAGTTAAACCTAACTAAGTGCATCACACACATCCATGCCCGAGGCAGGATTCAAACCTGCGAACGTAGCAGTCGCACGGTTCCAGACTGAAGCGCCTAGAACCGCTCGGCCACCGCGGCTGGCTGGCTGGACAACACAGTCTTCAATATTGTATCCACTCTGTATTTGTTCCTGCTGTGTGTACGTATTTCGAGGGGAAAGGTTTATCTGATAGAGCTATTCTTATAGTGGACAACGTGATATCTTCCTATAGTTTATTTTAAATAACATTAATTCCAGCCCGCGATAATACAGTATATTCCCAAAACCAATACTTCCATGGATAAACGTATCTCTCAGTGGTTTGTTGTCCAGGGTTGCAGGTCCACGGTACCACATGTTAACTGAGGATTGTTTTTAGGCTTCCGTACCTCCGTGGCTAAAAACGAAACACATATAGGATCAGTTTGCTGTCCGCCCGTCTGTCTGTCTGTTCCACTGTTAAGACCTCTGATTCTCAAGCTGAAATTGATGTCACATGGTAAGCTCTACGATCCCTTGGCTGTGTGAAAAACTGAAACCTCTAAGTCATTGCAGTCAAAAGATACAATCAGTTATACAACATATTTTGATACTTCCAATTACATTGATCAAAATCTAGAGATGTGCTGTTTATGTAGATGTCGTGCCAGGTGGGCTAACAGTAAATCGCGTGCCTGAAAATGGAGAGATTGCTGGATTGAATTTCGGTTGAATCACAGATGTTTCAGTCTTCGTTTTAAGCTGTCCTTTATCTCTCAGCTACATAAGGAGTCGTCAGAAACGACACGTGGTTCGGATCCCGTGTTAAACTGCAGGTTGGATAAGGACGGGAGGCTTGGGATATAAAAGTCGACGAAGTGGCGTTCCATTGAAAGACTTACACCAGACCACTGAGCCACACGAAATTATTTTTAAGATCTTGTTTGCTGATTTTATTGGAGCGATTTGTGATGCCATAATCATGGCGTCAGACAATTCCTGCGTCAGAATTAGGACGTGTCTAATGAACCAGACCTATTTGCTTGGAATTTTAAGCCATTCTGATGGCAAATTATAAAACCGCCGCGCGGTTTGAAACGCCGCTTCTGGGATGAGGAGATACACTGGCCTAGAATCGAATCAGCTCGACGGATTAAAGAGCAGGGTCGGTTTACCTTTCAGCCTGGAAGTGGCTTTTAAGCACTTTCCCACATTTCACTAGAGGTGTACCTGGCTGGTACCAAAGTCCCACCTCAGTTACACAACGAGCTGAAGACCAGCGCAGAGAATTGGCGGAAAGTACAGGCGACGACCTTCTGTAACGAGGGTATTGGACAATTGTTACAATGCTATGATAAATGTCGAAGTCGGAACGTCGATTACGTGGAGAAGTAGCTGTAAGATGTTGCTAACTGTTTCAAATAAAACCTTTTTGATTTTCATTGTAGTTTCCATTTCGCGATCGGACCTTAATAAACGAATAGTCCTCATATGAATGGAGGATAAAATCGCGTGGAATTGAATCACGCACCGTGGGAAACTGGAAAACCAGAGCAGCGAAGCGTTTGAGAAGTGGTGCTATAGCAGCATGCTGGAAGTTCACTGAAAAGAAACGAAGATGTTTTCCACAGAATCGGTGAAGAAGAGATACACATCTGATCAAAAGTGAGTGGTGAGTGTTCATCGGAGGTGAGGGTATCATCTGGAGTGCCACAGGGAGGTGTGGTAGGTCCGCTGTTGTTTTCTATCTACATGAATGATCTTTTGGATAGGGTGGATAGCAATGTGCGGCTGTTTGCTGATGATGCTGTGGTGTACGGGAAGGTGTCGTTGAGTGGCTATAGGAGGATACACATGACTTGGATAGGATTTGTGATTGGTGTAAAGAATGGCAGCTAACTCTAAATAGTAGTGTTCGCTTGACACAGTCACGTCGATTAAATATTTGGGCGTAACATTGCAGAGCGATATGAAGTGGGACAAGCATGTAATATCAGTTGTGGGGAAGGCGGATAGTCGTTTGCAGTTCATTGGTAGAATTTTGGGAAGATGTGGTTCATCTGTATAGGAGACCGCTTATAAAACACTAATACGACCTATTCTTGAGTACTGCTCGAGTGTTTGGGATCCCTATCAGGTCGTCTTGAGGGAGGACATAGAAGCAATTCAGAGGCGGGCTGCTAGATTTGTTACTGGTAGGTTTGATCATAACGCGAGTGTTACGGAAATGCTTCAGGAACTCGGGTGGGAGTCTCTAGAGGAAAGGAGGCGTTCTTTTCGTGAATCGCTACTGAGGAAATTTAGAGAACCAGCATTTCAGGATGACTGCAGTACAATTTTACTGCCGCCAACTTAAATTTCGCGGAAAGACCACAAAGATGAGATAAGAGAGATTAGGGCTCGTACAGAGGCATATAGGCAGTCATTTTCCCCTCGTTCTGTTTGGGAGTGGAACAGGAGAGAAGATGCTAGTTGTGGTACGAGGTACCCTCCGCCACGCACCGTATGGTGGACTGCAGAGTATGTATGTAGATGTAGAAAAGTAACATATTAGTTGACTTTAATATTGTAAGAGTCCACCCTTCGCCCTTGCGACGAATTTTAACTCTGATGGGGATACTTTCAGCGATGCATTTAAATGTCTGTGCAATAATGGCAGCCTATTATTCCATCAGAGCCGAAACCAGAAAAGGGAGCGATGTTGGACGCTGCAGTCTGGAGCGAAATCGACGTTCTGACTTATCCAAAATGTGCTTCATTGGTTACACATCGGAACTCTCGGCAGGACAGTCACTTTCACGAATGTTCTTGTCCATAAACAGTTGCCTCACAGATGCTGCTTTACTAGAGGGTTCATTCGTACTGTTCCTGTACCACAATCAATACAGAAAGACATAAAACCTGTTCATTTCTCTCTGCATTCAGTGTTTTCTTAAGTGTAATTGGGGGACCACACTCCAGTCACGTAAAACTCGCCCAAACCGTTACACCTACCTCCTCCATACCTCGTTGTTGGCTCTACATGATGACAGGTAACGTCCTCTAGGCCTTCCCCAAACCCAAATCCTCCCATCGGATTCCCGCAGGGTATAACATGATTCGTCACTCTAAATCACTCGTTTCCAGTCATTCACCGTCTCGTAGCGTCGCTCTTGACCCCACCTCAAGCGTCGCTTAGCACTGACTGTAGAAATGTGTGACGTATGAGGACCTGCTCGACCATTCTACCCCATTAAGTCCGTATGCACAGTCATTGTGTTAGCTGGACTAATGGTAGCACTTCGGGACTCACGAATGACTCCTTCTTCTGATTTCATGCTGTATTTTACAGTCACCCTCTTCAATGCTCAACTGTACGCATCCCTCAGTTCATGAGGTCTGTCTGGCCTTGCTTAAGCTATGTTTGGTCCTCACGTCACCAACAACTTTAGAATGGTTAAATGATGAACTTCGAACTCAGGTTACTTCCAGTGACTAGCCCCCTTAGCAACCGCTGATATCTCCTGACTGAAACGTTCAACTGTTATTGCTTTTCCGCGAGACCGCTACGGTCGCAGGTTCGAATCCTGCCTCTGGCATGGATGTGTGTAATGTCCTTAGGTTAGTTAGGTTTACGTAGTTCTAAGTTCTAGGGGACTGATGACCTCAGATGTTAAGTCCCATAGTGCTCAGAGCCTTTTTTTGTTATTGCTTTTCAACGCACAACACAATACTCCTCGCATCATTTTATCGTGGTCAGTTCTGCATTACATAAGTCCGTCCGGATACTTTTGATCAAATGGTGTATATGTAACACATTAACTAAAAGACAGGTTAGGATGACAGTCTATGTCTTATGTCAGGCAATATTTTTTGTGGTTTTAGAGACATCTGTAGAGTGCAAAAACTGTAGGGAAAAGAGAGATTGAAATACAGAATGAATACTAAGTAACGGGGGCAAACTACAGGGTGTGCTTACTGACAGGAAAAGAAACAAAAGAACTCAATATCAAGACAAGTCTGGATATGGTGAGTGAGTCTGCGATAAAGCTATTAGCACTGGTACAAAACTGAAAACATTGTAGGGTGTTAATTAATCATTAACCTAAACAACTGTCGTAGATGGGCTAGAGAAAATCCTCCGGGAACCGTTGAATCGTCTCAGCAGTAAAGCTACAGCGTCAGTGTTTGGTCAGTTGTTATTGACGACCAGCCCCATGCACCATTCGTTTCGCCAAACGGTTTAATGGATACGTGTATGTACGTGTAATTCCCGCAGAACTCTGTACCTGTCTTGACGGAGAATGCAACTTCAGCAGTATGACAGATAATGCAGCTGATGCTTGATGGAGCACCAGGCCATTCTGTAACATTGTACGTCAACACCTCAGCATCTTCTACGGAGATGAACTGAACGAGGACGCCCTTGTGCCTAGACATCTCCGTCATCGGACTTGAGACCTCGCTGATTTTTACTTGTGACTGCATCTGAAAAGTTTCATGTATGCTGACCAAGTTTGTTGCGCAAATCCTTGAACAGCGTTTCTTTTTAGCCTGTGGCACTGTTCGGCTACAACATGAGACGATCGAAAGAGAGCAGCAATCTATAATGCGACGTATGAACACATGCGCTGAATCGTCCACGACAGGGGCGTCTTCGGAAACTCACGAACAGAGACAAAAGGAAGATAGTTCGAATAGTTAAAAAGGACCCGCAGACAACGGTCCGTGCTATAGCGGCAGAACTGGCAGAAGCGTTGGTACCGAAGTTGGTGTTAGACAAGAGGGAAAATCTCTGAACAGCGCTGGTTACATTGCCAGAGTGTCAAGGCGCAAATAGTTCGTCAGTAAGTGTAACGAAAACGCGGATGGTTTTTTCAGAAGAATTTGTCAGCAAGGATGTGAGTTTACGGAACAAGATTCTGTGGAGTGATAAATGCAAATTTACTTTGAGTCATCTGAATGCTGTAGCAGGTTCGAATCCTGCGTCGGGTATGGATGTGTGTGATGTCCTTATGTTAGTTAGGTTTAAGTAGTTCTAAGTTCTAGGGGACTGATGACCTCAGATGTTAACTCCCATAGTGCTCAGAGCCATTTGAACCATTTCTGAAGCCATGTGGATGGCCGCAGTTTATTGTGACGTAAAACAAACACAGAGTGGGAGCCCAAACATATGCAAACAACCATGAAACATGGAGGCGGTAGTGTGATAGGCGGCAGTGTGATAGTGTGTGGATGCATGTCTTCCAGAAGTGTTGGCGAGCTTGTCTTTATTGAAGGTGCCATGGACAAATCTGTCTATCTCGACATACTCAAACAAAATCTGACGAAAAGTTCAGGGAAGTTGGGTCTTGGAGGTGACTTTTATTTCCAACAAGACAATGGTCCTAAGCATACGGCGGAAACTATCAAATTTTGGGTCCTATACAACACGCCTCATCGCGTCGTTACCCCACCACAGTTTCCGGACCTCGATCCCATCGAAAACGTCTGGAATGAACTGAAAACGGGACTACACGAACGACATGTGACCAGTTTGATGCATTTGCATGCCTTAATAGAATTAGAATGGGTGAATATCGGTTCGGATATAACTAAAAAGACTATTTACTCCTTGCCACAAAGAAAATTTGGAAATTTGTGGTAAGATCTTATGGGACCAAACTGCTGAGGTCATCGGTCCCTAAGCTTACACACTACTTAATCTGACCTAAACTAACTTACGCCAAGGACAACACACACACAGCCATGCCCGAGGGACGACTCGAATCTCCAACGAGAGGAGCCACGCGAACCGTGACAGGACGCCCAGACCACGCGGCTACCCCGCGCGGCCCATGCCACAAAGACTGAGGACTGTAATACAGAGAAAGGGACGCATTACCAAACACAAACTGCTTAGTGTCTGAATACTTTTGCGCATTGTATATTTCGTCGAATTTTTTTCTTTTTTTTACGTAAGGCGTGTTTTGTTAGTTGTTTTTCTACACATGTTCAGACTGACATGTATTATACATTTGTAAAGAATAAAATATATGTTTTGAGTAAAAAAGACATTTAAGGATTACTTCTATGATTACTCCCAGTGTCTAAATACTTTTATCTGCCTCTGTATAATGGTAGATGTGCCAGTTCTTCGTGGTGACACTGTATCTTGGTGGGCCGCACCAAACCAACCGATAGACTGACGACATGAAAGAAACGTAAGTGCTACATACAGTCATGGAAATAAGTATTCATACACTAGAGCGTGGAAAAGTAAACTGCCTTTATTGACAATACGAAACCAAAAACACTAATTGTATATGCACTATACACATTGGCCAGTCGCCAATGCAGCTATGCTGGTATATAGAACGAAAATGAAGAAGCCTTACGAAACAAAGTACAAAAACGTCTGCCAAGTTCTCTACTGCGCTGGGAATTAAGTATTCATACACCAACAGAAAATGACACTACTAACAAAGCCAGAAGATGTTTAATACTTCGTATGCATACCCTTCCGATGTATTACTTCTCGCAACCTCCGTGACGTGAAATGGACCAATTTTCTTGTAGTTTCCGACGTGATACCTTCCCATTCTCGAAGGAGAGCCTCTTTCAAAGAGGCCTTACTACGGATGTTGTATTTTCTCACTCGTGTTTCCAGCTCACTCCACAAGTGTTCGATGGGATTCAGGTCCGGACTCTGAGCTGGTGTTTTAAGAGTGTGTGGAGTGTTGTAGAGCAACCAAGCCGGACAATTTGCGCCGTATATTTGGGATCATTGTCCTGTTGAAAGTAATAATTTCAAAGAAGACCTAAGACGTCAACACTCTGTTGTAAGTTCTGTTTGAGAATCTTCATATACACGAATCTGTCCATGGTACCTTCCACAAACACTAATTTTCCGACACCGGAGGCTGACAAACAGCCCCATACCATCACTCTACCACCTTCGTGCTTCACCATGGGTTGAATGTTGTATCTCTAGCGGTTCTAGGCGCTCAGTCCGGAACCGCGCGACTGCTACGGTCGCAGGTTCGAATCCTGCCTCGGGCATGGATGTGTGTGATGTCCTTAGGTTAGTTAGGTTTAAGTAGTTCTAAGTTCTAGGGGACTGATGACCACAGATGTTAAGTCCCATAGTGCTCAGAGCCATTTTTGAATGTTGTTTCGGTCGAGGTCTGTATTCGGTCTTCTCCAGACCAAGATCCTACCATCATTGTGCAAGATATTAAATTTGCTTTCATCACTAAACAATACAGTATCCCAGAAGTCTGCTGTCTTGAATACATGCTGTTTCGAGAATTCCATCCGCCACTTCCTGTTGTTTTTGCTGATGTAGGGCTTTCGTCTCGGGACCCTGGCTCTGTAGCCTGAAGATTGAGAATGGTACGAACTACCCTTGGAGTGATGTCCTTTCGGAAGTGGTCATGTACATATGCGGGTAGTACCGACGCTTTCGTTTTCGGTTTTTTTTTTTTTTTTTTTTTTTTTGGTGATTCTTAGTAGCATTCTGGTCTCTCTTGTTGTAAGCTTCTGTGGCCGTGTCGTTCACTGTTTATTACTACATGCCTGTCCTTATATCGCTTAATGATAGCTTGCACAGTCGCTCGGCTTCGTCCTAGGATGTTCGCAATTTCGGCATACGACTTGTGTTGAAGATATTGGGCGACAACGATGTTTCGTTCCTCAATGGTCGTTTCCTTCCCCTTGCGGCGCATTCTGCTGTTCCACGGTACCCATGTCCGACTCGCTGTTGCTTTACGGCTGCCACACAACTACGCAAGTGTGGCATACACTAGAGTCCTGCGTGACCGAATAAGCGGGCACAAAATACGAGACGGGGCGAGCACACCCTAACTGGATAGGCTGCCCGCACTAGTTCTCGTGACCGAGCGTAGAAGCTGTGACCGAATACGTAGCACGAAACTTCAAACATTTTACACGTGTCATTATCCATGTGAGTCTATAGCCAGTACGGGCTTCTCATTTGTGGTGTGTCTCTCTCTGTAATCATGCAGCGCGACGAAGCCAGTGCGGTAAGACGTAAGGCTGAAACCAATGTTTACACATTGAAGGAACGGGAAGGTCCAAAAAGTCAAGTAAGGAGAACATTTCTGTTAGTTGTAGACGAAAACCGTGCGTCTACTGGGTACGTATCGTGCATAACCTGCTCCACATTATTGTGTTTCCAGCCGGGAACCACCCATTTAAAGAAACACAGTTGCAAGAAACCTCACAAAGATGCAGCTCCTTCAGAGATACCAGCAATAATAAAAAGTAGTATTACAGAAAAGTGTGTTGCAATGTATGCCAAAGATATGAGACTTTCAATGCTGTTTCCGGTTAAGGTTTCAGAGAACTAGGCCAAAAAATTAATTCATCTAGGTGCGCATTATGGAGAAGTTAAGGTGGCAGATGTCATGCCACGTCCCTCAACTATAAGCAGACATGTCAAAGAACAAGCTGATGCAATACGAAACAGCATAATGCCTATCAATGAAAGGAAAAATATATCTTCTGTTTGGAAATGAGACTCGTCATCTATCAGCGATTGTATTGAAATATCATTTTACTTTCCAAGTGCTTTATGAATTTAGCTATGTCACGTACCCGCTCTTGGCAACGTTACCTTTGTATTAAAAGAGAGAGAGAGAGAGAGAGAGAGAGAGAGAGAGAGGCGTTGGATTTGTACAGTACAGTACAGTGCAGCGAGCTGGGGCGAGGCGAGGTGAGACGTCATGCTCGGTTATCCGCGTGTCCGGAATGCGGACAACAGACATGGGGCGAGTACGTGACCGAGCCGAGTCGTGTGGGGCCGGACATAAGCGGCTCGGTCGCCCCGTCAACAGGCGAGCAGTGACCGGTCAGACATTATGCGTTGCAGCACTCCGGGGCTGCGTCAGCCGTTTGTTTGGTCCGCTGTATGAATACATTTTGACCTGTCGTAGACCGTGCGGAGTGTAACATATTTTATTTTTCCCGGAATAGATACGGGAAGCTTCATTACCAAGAGCATGATTATCTGACGCTACATCATCGTACTTATTCGTATCGTCGCTGTGGTTGATTTACTGTCCCAACACACCATCGTAGTTTGTCACCACCTACTGTATGAATACTGATTTCCATTACTGTATGCTGCGACGAGGGACGCACCCGCACTTGTGCAGAGTGTGCGACGCACGCGCCGCCCCTCGACGCCGTGGTTCCCGCTGACGGCGCAGGCGGCCGAGAGCCTGCGTCAGCGTCGGCGTCGGCGTCGGCGTCGGCGTCCGCAGAACCACCGGCTGCGCTGCGGCGTCATCGCGGCGCGGTCGAGCGCTGCGGCCACGGCCAGCTGCACTTCAAAGGCTGCTATCAACCTGCGCGCCAGCCGTGTGGCGGTGCCGCCAGCTCCGCTCTGCCCGTAACGGGAACGCCGCGACATAACAGGCCTCCAGCCACTGTTGTTTTCCCCACTGTCAGCGCCTGCCTGCAGCGTGGCCTCGTACGGAAAGTTTCGTCACTGGTTCCGTTTGCGCATCCAAACGCCAGGAACTCGCGGTTTACAAGAGGATCGTACGAAACTGGCCTCGCCGATTTTATTCATATCGGCACGGCGTGAAGGGCTCGACTATGACTTCAACATACGTAAACAGGACGACACAACTCTCAAATGTTATCGGGAAAGGCGCTCAGACCGGAACCGCGCGACTGCTACGATCGCGGCCGGCCGGTGTGGCCGTGCGGTTAAAGGCGCTTCAGTCTGGAACCGCGTGACCGCTACGGTCGCAGGTTCGAATCCTGCCTCGGGCATGGATGTGTGTGATGTCCTTAGGTTAGTTAGGTTTAATTAGTTCTAAGTTCTAGGCGACTGATGATCTCAGCAGTTAAGTCGCATAGTGCTCAGAACCATGCTACGATCGCAGGTTCGAATCCTGCCTCGGGCATGGATGTGTGTGTGATGTCCTTAGGTTAGCTAGGTTTACGTAGTTCTAAGTTCTAGGGGACTGATGACCACAGATGTTAAGTCCCATAGTGCTCAGAGCCATTTGAACCATTTGTTATCGGGAAAATCGATTTTTGAGTGGGAATGTATGTAAAACTAGCCAAAAACGTTGAAATTTTGTTTTGCCGCCATATGATTCTGTATTATGTTAGAAATACTGTCTCCAGTTTTCAAACTTTAACTCGTACTACAGAGTAGTAAAAGCCACCTTGTTTGAACCAATGCGCAGTGCCACGCCCCCTTTTGTATACAGCTCTGTCCATTTTTGCGATATTTCATTGGTTCAAATGGCTCTGAGCACTATGCGACTTAACTTCTAAGGTCATCAGTCGCCTAGAACTTAGAACTAATTAAACCTAACTAACCCAAGGACATCACACACATCCATGCCCGAGGCAGGATTCGAATCTGCGACCGTAGCGATCGCTCGGCTCCAGACTGTAGCGCCCAGAACCGCGCGGCCACTCCGGCCGGCGATATTTCATTATTTCCTGCACTTTCTACCATCAGAGGAGACATCTGTACACTTACGATGCGGTTAATTACGATTTATTAAAGAAATGGACACACAGTGGAACACACAACCCAAACAAAACGTTCATTTAGAAGAGACGTGCAAAGACAACATTTTGCTCACCTGCTAATCTTAAAATATCCTCGTATGTATAGTCTGCTATTCCATAACGGTAACACTGAAAGAGTCAGGACCCTTGTGAGACTAGGATTTGATGCGATTGCTTCACTGAAGAAGATGATGTGCGTATTGCTAGTTTTTGAAATGTCAGTGAAGGATATTGGCAAAATGGCAGCATAAAAGGATCGGTCTAGATGGAAAGAGGTATAAAGACCAAATGTGTAGTTATGGATAGCTTAAAGGTACTTGTTTCTGGCAGAAATCCTAATAAAATCTTTGTCCTGTATTTCCTGCAACTTGAATTTTTCCTTGTATGAGGAATATATTCTGCTGAACAATTGCAGATAAGGAAATGAAATTTGCTGCAGACTTTGTAGATGCTGTAACACCACTATCTGTGGTACAAAACTTTTCAAAGTGCGTTACTGTCGAATTTGTTGAAATTTTTTGAAATAAAAATTGCTGTGTGTCATACACATAAATTTAAAATAATGTCTCGAGAGTTCTTAGACTAATATTAAAAAAGTACCACATAGATCGCCGGCCGGTGTGGCCGAGCGGTTCTAGGCGCTACAGTCTCGACCCGCGCGACCGCTACGGTCGCAGGTTCGAATCCTGCATCGGGCATGGATGTGTGTGATGTCCTGAGGTTAGTTAGGTTTAAGTAGTTCTAAGTTCTAGGGCACTAATGACCATAGATGTTAAGTCCCATAGTGCTCAGAGCCATTTGAACCATTTTGTACTACATAGATCTGTTTATCTAATTACTAAGAATACCCTACCACATTTTGAAAGTGATAAACACAGTAACCTTTGAGAAAATGTACCTCACGAGACAGTACGTGACCTGAAAGTATCCAGAACGTTCTAATAAAATTACGCAATAAAAAAATTAGAAAATCCATATCATATACAAAAATGTAATGACAACATGTGCAAAATTTGATTCAATTAGCTCTCAAATAATAAAAGTTACGTTAGTTTATACGTATCCATTCATTTACTCGCTCGTCCTGCTTTCAAATTTTTGGCGTGTTTATTCACTTGTTATGGTCACTAGTATTCAATGATGACGCGTCCGAGCGAATAAACGCTTTGTTTCATAAGGTTTTTTTAAGTTTTTTTTCATTCGCACGTAATGCTAACAAGACATATCCGCGGTACGACACGAAATACGGAATTGTGTGATGACCGAGAGTCATTTATGAATGTAAACCAAGTTTGTATTGCAATAGACACATCGAAGAAAACAATGCACATGCAAAAATTCGGCATTCATTACAAATGCTTCATGTCCCAGTTATCATTATTTTCCACGTTTCTATGATCAGGATCATCATGATATTGCAGTGTTCCATAGGTTACACATCATACTTGCTACAAATGACAGTACTGATTTGGCTGAAAGTTTTTGTGTATCCTTTTTTATTTCCAATCTACTTACGAAATTTTTTTTCCTTTATTTTCAGGACAAATATTATGTGGATAATGAGGAGCGGCTCGACTACTGTCCCCTATTCTTTTAAGCTACCTTCGCACAGACATTTTGTTAGCTTTACGACTGATAGCCCTTTGGAAGTAAAGAGTTACCCCCTGCTTTCATGCGATTTCTTACGACCAACCTCCGCAGTGGTTGACGCTCCCTGTCCGTTACTACAAGAGGCCTGCGTGATCTTGGTTTGGCTGCGTTGGTCCTTCGTGTTTCTGCTTGACAATCACATCACCAACAGTCGACTTGGCCTGATGTTGAAGGCTCGAAATGTCTCTGATCGATTTGTTACAAAGGTGACGTCCAATGACTAGTTGACGTTCGAAGTCACTGAGCTCTCCCGATCTACTCATTGTGCTGTTACTACGTTTCCACCTGACGCGGCAGTACTCTTCGCTTCCCTTTATACTGACAGGTCAGCCTAGTGACATCTAGTGGTCAATTTCTAGTTCCTTTTTCTGTGACGAATCATCTCCTGTTGTGTGTCCCCGTACTTAACATTCAGCCTTTGTAGCAGAACTGTTTTACTTCTTCTATTACGTCATCTACAATTTTAATGTTTTGAAGGTGTTATACCACTGGCCATTAAAATTACTACACCACGAAGATGACGTGCTACAGACGCAAAATTTAACCGACAGGAAGAAATGCTATGATATGCAAATGATTAGCTTTTCAGAGCATTCACACAAGGTTGGCGCCAGTGGCGACACCTACAACGTGCTGACATGAGGAAAGTTTCCAACCGATTTCTCATACGCGAACAGCAGTTGTCCGGCGTTGCCTGGTGAAACGTTGTTGTGATACCTCGTGTAAGGAGGAGAAATGCGTACCATCACGTTTCCGACTTTGATAAAGGTCGGATTGTAGCCTATCGCGATTGCGGTTCATTGTATTGCGACATTGCTGCTCGCGTTTGTCGGGATCCAATGACTGTTAGCAGAATATGGAATCGGTGGGTTCAGGAGGGTAATACGGAACGCCGTGCTGGATCCCAATGGCCTTGTATCTCTAGCAGTCGAGATGCCAGGCATCTTATCCGCATGGCTGTAACGGATCGTGCAGCCACGTCTCGATCCCTGAGTCAACAGAAGGGGACGTTTGCAAGACAACAACCATCAGCACTAACAGTTTGGAGACGTCTGCAGCAGCATGGACTATCAGCTCGGAGACCATGGCTGCGGTTACTCTTGACGCTGCATCACTGACAGGAGCGCCTGCGATGGTGTACTCAACGACGAACCTGGGTGCACGAATGGCAAGACGTCATTTTTTGTGATGAATCCATGTTCTGTTTACAGCATCATGATGGTCGCATCCGTGTTTGGCGACACCGCGGTGAACGCACATTGGAAGCGTGTAGTCGTCATCGCCATACTGGCGTATCACCCACCATGATGGTATGGGGTGCCATTACTTACACGTCTCGGTCACCTTTTGTCTCATTGACGGCACACTGAACAGTGGACGTTATATTTCAGATGTGTTACGACCCGTGGCTCTACCCTTCATTCGATCCCTGCGAAACATTTCAGCAGCATAATGCACGACCGCATGTTGCAGGTCCTGTATGGGCCTTTCTGGATACAGAAAATGTTCAACTGCTGCCCTGGCTGGCACATTCTCCAGATCTCTCGCCAACTGAAAACGTCTGGTGAATGGTGGCCGAGCAACTGGCTCGTCTCAATACGCCAGTCACTACTCTTGATAAACTGTGGTATCGTGTTGAAGCTGCATGGGCAGCTGTACCTGTACACGCCATCCAAGCTCTGTTTGACTCAATGCCCAGGCGTATCTAGGCGACAGGTGGTTGTTCTGGGTACTGATATCTCAGGGTGTATGTACCCAAATTTCGTGAAAATGTAATCACATGTCAGTTCTAGTATAATATATTTGTCCAATGAATACCCGTTTATCTTCTGCATTTCTTCTCGGTGTAGCAATTTTAATAGCCAGTAGTGTATTTTAGTGCATAATTTTTTTAGCTCCTCCTACTTCTTCTACTGGCCATATTCAGTCGCCAAGACATGGAACATCATTTGTGTGTCAGTTGTGTGACAGACATCTAGCAAACGATGCAAGCAATTGTGCAAAGTGGAGTGCGAGTATAAATTTCGAAAAATCCTTCATTTCTGATGCACTATAAGGCTATCGCAAGTGTAGCCTATTTAATCTGACTCAATGAGACTGTTTGTGACAGACTTTAACCTCCTCCCTCCCCATAGGACCTAACAGCCTAAAAATGTTTTTGGTCGATCACGAAGATCACCACTGAACAATATTTGCTGATGCTCGATGGCGGAAGCTGGACCCTACAGACCTTGCGGAATGATCAGGTCTCTGCCACTAACAGGAGAGTTGATGCCGTAGCAGCACGTTCGACGCCGGATGTTTTGATTACTTCCGGCAATACCGGAAGGCGGGAAGCGTGCACGGCCGCCGCTCATGCGGGTCTTCATCTGCGTCTGGTGGCAGGCTGCGCATAATATGTGCAGATATGTTTATTCCTCTCCATGGACGTACCGTACTGCGTTGCCACTGAGCTGCAGACACATGCGAATCTTACGAGTATCAACATCTGCTCTTACACTGAAGAGCCAATGAAACTGGTACCCATGCTCAAAAAATGTTCAAATGTGTGTGAATTCCTAAGGGACCAAACTGCTGAGATCATCGATCCCTAGACTTACACACAAACTAACTTACGCTAAGCACAACACACACATACCCATGCCCGAGGGAGGACTCGAAACTCCGGCGGGAGTGGATACGCCTGCCTAATATCGTGTAGGGCCCCCGTGAGCACGCAGAAGTTCCGCCACACTACGTGGCATTGCATCGACTAATGTCTGAAGTAGTACTGGAGGGAATTGACACCTTGAATCTTGCAGCGCTGTCCGTAAATCCGCAAGAGTACGAGGGGGTGGAGATCCCTTGCCCAGCGGAAGTGTTTAAACTCAGAATAGTGTTCCTCGTGCCATTTGTAGCAATTATGGACGTCTGAGGTGTCGCATTGTCCTTCTGGAAGTCCGTCGGAATGCACAATGGACATTGTAATAGTTCTTTATTTACGTGACTATTACGGCACTCCAACCCCAGTTCTCGATACCAGTAATGCGAAGTAACAGACACATTTTTGTGACAATATTCACATTTGGTTTTATTAATGTATAGGTACTTCGATGTATCGATATATTACAGTGATATGGTTCTTGTGTGTATTCATTTCTGTGAGACTGTCATAATCTTTGACTTACTTGTAACCGTTTTGGCGCGAATGCGCAAAGAGCAGTCTTTGTTTCACTTTGCAGAAGTTAAGTTGTTATTTCACTTTGTAAAAGAACAGTCAAGCCTTGTGTTTGGTTGAAGTGGAAATTAAATATATGAAGATTGATACAAAACTGTTTTCTTGATGATGGGGCTATTAAGAAGAAGTATACGTGAATTTACAAGAAGTTTAATAAAAATGTGGATCGTGAACACCAAGTCAAAAATTATTTCTACCATGCCACTGTTCTGATCTGGGATTGTTTGATCATTAAGAATTTTCTGAAAAACGCATTTGTTAGGTCTTCAAATATTGCTAAAATACAGATCTGGACCTTCTAGCAGTCAAAGTGGAATCACCCTAGAATCAACAAGATGAGCCATAAAAACTTCGACGAAATCTACGTGGGAATCCATTCAAGATAAGTGCCAAAACTAATGACTTCTTTTTTACAGTGACTTCATTATTTCCATTCTGACGATACCATCCACAGTCAATAACTTTGTTGTTGCCCGATAAAGCGAACATATGCTGCGTGAGCAACATTATTAATCTGATTTCTAACCTACTTTGCAAGTGGTGGTATTGTTAGAACATGAATGGAAGCAAGTGATCAGACCGGATGCTTACGTACTTGTCACCTGTCAGAGTCGTATTTAGACGTATAAGGGGCCCATACCACTCCAACTGCGCACGCCCTACACCATCACAGAACCTCCGCCAGCTTGAACAGTCGCTGATGACATGCAGGGTCCATGACTTGTGAGGTTGTCTCCATACGCGTACACGTCGATACAATCTGAAATGAGTCTCGTCCGATCGGGCAACATATTTCCAGTCGTCAACAGTACAATGTCGGTGTTGACGGGCCCAGGCGTCGCGTAAAGCTTTGTGTCATGCAGTCATCAAGGTACACGAATGGGCCTTCGGCTCCGAAACCTCATATCGATGAAGTTTCGTTGAATGGTTCGTACGCTGTCACATGTTGATGGCAGAGCATTGAAATCTGGAGCAGTTTGC
The DNA here is from genome assembly GCF_023864345.2 of Schistocerca serialis cubense. Taxonomy (NCBI): domain Eukaryota; kingdom Metazoa; phylum Arthropoda; class Insecta; order Orthoptera; family Acrididae; genus Schistocerca; species Schistocerca serialis. The sequence goes on from NC_064638.1 coordinate 222,690,698, forward strand.
GGGAGGGTTACACTTCTGTCACGATGAACGATTGTCTTCAGTCGTCGTTGGTCCCGTTCTTTCAGGATCTTCTTCTGGCTGCAGAGATGTCGGAGATTTGATGTTTTACCGGATTCCTGATATTCACGGTACACTCGTGAAATGGCCGTACGGAAAAATCCCCACTTGTGACTCTTGAAGTTTTCCCGGCGTGCCGGCCGCGGTGGTCTCGCGGTTAAGGCGCTCAGTCCGGAACCGCGCGACTGCTACGGTCGCAGGTTCGAATCCTGCCTGGGGCATGGATGTGTGTGATGTCCTTAGGTTAGTTAGGTTTGGGTGGTTCTAAGTTCTAGGGGACTGATGACCACAGATGTTAAGTCCCATAGTGCTCAGAGCCATTTTTTTCCCGGCGTATCGAATATTCCACAAGATTTCGGGATTGCAGCCGGATCTCATCGACTTCTTTCCACGATATTTCGGCTGACAACCTTACAGCCATCTTCAGGCGAGTGTTTGACACTGGAGATTGCTAGTGCAAGTCGCTCTATTTATACGTAAAAGTGCCGCAGGCGCGCATGCTCAAGTTACCGTAGCATGCGCGCCACCTGTCGATTCCAAGGCCCTCTACAATATTACTGCATCTATGGAGCGCAATGGAATGCGTGAAAAAAGTAAAACATGCACGCAGAAGTGTCCAAAACAATAAAATTTCAATATTAAAATTACTTGTCGCTCGACGTGTCAGAAGCCATAAAAAGTTTTCTTTTGGTTGAAATTAAAGAAATCAACGGGTCCCAGGCCTTATTCAATAAAAAGCCGCCATCACGATTAATGAGATTATCCGCTAAACGTATTTCCACGGATTCCTTCACAACTGAATCCCAGAAGGATCTCGATGGGGCCAAGATTTTCGTGGCCGAATAATCCATAGTATGTCCTGTGGAAATACAATGTTCGGCTATAGCCGACTTACTTGGCTGTAAAAGGCGAGTGTGGCGCTCATGTTCAACGCAGCGGTCGTGTACTGTGCGTGTGGCTTGACCAATGTAGGCTTTCCCACACTCGTAAGGTATTTTATAAATTCCAGCCTTCCGTAATCCCAGGTCATCCTTGCCAAGAAGTTTCATATCAGTGCACACTCCACTGCAGACTGAAAATCTCATTCTGAAAACACACACCAAATCCAGAATTTTGAAGACACAGCACTAAGATTTTGTACCTCGCTATGCATGAAATTAAGACATTTACTGCTAAGTAAGTATTTATTTATTTTTTTATTCAATTTAAAAATTTATATGTACAAAAATTTCTATGTTTAACCTCTTTGCACTTTGTAAAGAGGTACTGGCCCCTCATTGGCTGGCACAAACAATCGTTGTGCGAGCTTCAAGAGACGAGACCACTCACGAAAGGCACTTATTCTTTAGCCGGCGGACGCAGAAAGCTAGTTCACTTCATCAGAATAACGGAAAACAGTGAACAGTAAGAGTAATGCTGCAAGAATAACACGATTTGCCGCATTCCTTTATCCAAAGGCTGGCCGAGGGAGATGTCGCCTGTTAAGTGTGGGTCATTAATGTGACGGTCCATATTTCCACTATTACCGACTCAGAGCAGCTACAAATTGAGCTGTCAACGCCATCGCTGCAGATACAGATTGAAATGAGCATCTCGCGTGACGGTAAGCTTAGCCTGTTTCGCCTTGCCGCCCCGTGCCAGCCACAGCGTTTACACGAGGAATTCGCGACGTTCATAGCTCTCAGAACATTAGTCAAGAAACCGCTCAGAACTTGTACATGCCAGCGCGCTCCACCTGAACCTTCTCTTGCCGAACTTTCTCCTGCGACAGTTGCCGTGTAACGCTGTAGCTACAACAACGAAACATTTAAAGTCGGTGTGACCACACTGAACGTAATTCCTAGTGCAATACGTCCAAGGTAAAGCCGGCCGTGTTCTGTAAGAAAAACGTTATGGCTTTTTAGTGTCCACTCTTTCGATCTTCCCATGACGTGACGGGTGCGGTAGTCACAGCTTCTTTCCGTGACTTTCTAGAGCCCGCTCTTTCGATCTTGCTATGATGTGAGGGTGCGGTTAACTGTCACAGTTACCGTTGTAATGACCGAAAGTTGATACGAGGCCAGTTCAATAAGTAATGCAACACTTTTTTTTTCTGAAACAGGGGTTGTTTTATTCAGCATTGAAATACACCAGGTTATTCCCCAATCTTTTAGCTACACAACACTATTTTTCAACGTAATCTCCATTCAATGCTACGGCCTTACGCCACCTTGAAATGAGGGCCTGTATGCCTGCACGGTACCATTCCACTGGTCGATGTCGGAGCCAACGTCGTACTGCATCAATAACTTCTTCATCATCCGCGTAGTGCTTCCCACGGATTGCGTCCTTCATTGGGCCAAACATATGGAAATCCGATGGTGCGAGATCGGGGCTGTAGGGTGCATGAGGAAGAACAGTCCACCGAAGTTTTGTGAGCTCCTCTCGGGTGCTAAGACTTGTGTGAGGTCTTGCGTTGTCATGAAGAAGGACAAGTTCGTTCAGATTTTTGTGCCTACGAACACGCTGAAGTCGTTTCTTCAATTTCTGAAGAGTAGCAGAATACACTTCAGAGTTGATCGTTTGACCATGGGGAAGGACATCGAACAGAATAACCCCTTCAGCATCCCAGAAGACTGTAACCATGACTTTACCGGCTGAGGGTATGGCTTTAAACTTTTTCTTGGTAGGGGAGTGGGTGTGGCGCCACTCCATTGATTGCCGTTTTGTTTCAGGTTAGAAGTGATGAACCCATGTTTCATCGCCTGTAACAATCTTTGACAAGAAATTGTCACCCTCAGCCACATGACGAGCAAGCAATTCCGCACAGATGGTTCTCCTTTGCTCTTTATGGTGTTCGGTTAGACAACGAGGGACCCAGCGGGAACAAACCTTTGAATATCCCAACTGGTGAACAATTGTGACAGCACTACCAACAGAGATGTCAAGTTGAGCACTGAGTTGTTTGATGGTGATCCGTCGATCATCTTGAACGAGTGTGTTCGCACGCTCCGCCATTGCAGGAGTCACAGCTGTGCACGGCCGGCCCGCATGCGGGAGACCAGACAGTCTTGCTTGACCTTGCGGCGATGATGACACACGCTTTGCCCAACGACTCACCGTGCTTTTGTCCACTGCCAGATCACCGTAGACATTCTGCAAGCGCCTATGAATATCTGAGATGTCCTGGTTTTCCGCCAAAAGAAACTCGATCACTGCCCGTTGTTTGCAACGCACATCCGTTACAGACGCCATTTTAACAGCTCCGCACAGCGCTGCCACCTGTCGGAAGTCAATGAAACTATACGAGACGAAGCGGGAATGTTTGAAAATATTCCACAAGAAATTTCCGGTTTTTTCAACCAAAATTGGCCGAGAAAAAAAATGTGTTGCATTACTTATTGAACCGCCCTCGTATATCTACATCTACATCTACATCGATACTCTGCAAATCACATTTAAGTGCCTGGCAGAGGGTTCATCAAACCACGTTCACACTAACTCTCTATTATTCCAATCACGTACAGCGTGCGGGGAGAACGAACGCCTATATCTTCCCGTGCGAGCTCTGATTTTATTATAATGATCGTTTCTCCCTATGTAGGTCGGGGTAAAAAAAATTTTCGCATTCGGTGGAGAAAGTTAGAGATTGAAATTCCTTGAGAAGATTCCACCGCAACGAAAGACGCCTTTGTTTTAATGACATCCACCCCAAATCCTGACCGAGCGAGGTGGCGCAATGGTTAACACACTGAACTCGCTTTCGGGAGGACGACGGTTCAAACCCGCGTCCGGCCATCCTGATTTAGGTTTTCCGTGATTTCCCTAAATCGCTTCAGGCGAATGCCGGGATGGTTCCTTTGAAATGGCACGGCCGGCTTCCTTCCCCATCCTTCCCTAATCCGATGGGACAGATGACCTCGCTGTCTGGTCCCCTTCCCAAAATCAACTAACCAATTCAAATCCTGTATCATTTCAATTACACTCTCTTCCCTATTTCGCGATAGTAAAAAACCGTTCTTTGATCTTTGTCGATGAACTCCGTCTGTCCTACCTGGTAAGGATCCCAAACCGCGCAGCAGTGTCCTAAAAGAGGACGGACAAGCGTCATGTAGGTAGTCTCTTTAGTAGATCTGTTACATTTTCTAAGTGTCTTGCCAATAAAACAGAGTCTTTGGTTAGCGTTCCCCACAACATTTTCAATCTGTTTCTTCCAATTTAAGTTGTTCTTAACTGTAATTCCTAGGTATTTAGCTGAATTTACGACCTTTAGATTTGACTGATTTATCGTGTAATCGGAGGTTAACGGATTCCTTTTAGCACTCACGTGGATGGTCTCACACTTTTGCATCATACAGATATCTTTTCTAAATAGTTTTGATCTTCCAATGTCTAAATCTACATCTACATGGTTACTCTGCAATTCACACTTAAGTCCCTGGCAGAGGGTTCATCGAACCATTTTCATACTACTTCTCTACCATTCCACTCTCGAATGGCGCATGGGAAAAAGGAACGCCTAAATCTTTCCGTTCGAACTCTGATTTCTCATTTTATTATTATGATCATTTCTCCCGACGTAGGCGGGTGTCAACAAAATATTTTCGCATTCGGGAGGGAATTTTGGTGATCGAAATTTCGTAAATAGATCTCGCCTCAAAGAAAACCACCTTTGTTTCAGTGACTGCCACCCCAACTCGCGTATCATATCAGTGACACTCTAACCCCTATTGTGCGATAACACGAAACGAGCTCCTCTTCTTTGCACTTTTTCGATGTCCTCCGTCAATCCTACCTGGTAAGGATCCCATACCGCGCAGCAATATTCCAGCAGAAGACGGACAAGTGTAATGTAGGCTGTCTCTTTACTGGGTTTGTCGCATCTTCTAAGTGTTCTGCCAACAAACCACAATATTATCTATATGGTCTTTCCAATATAAGTTGCAGGTAATTGTAATTCCTAGGTATTAAGTCGAATTGGCAGCCCTTAGATTTGTACGATTTATCGTATACCCAAAATTCATTAGATTTCTTTTAGTACCCATGTGGATGATCTCGCACTTTTCTTTGTTTAGTGCCAATTGCCACTTTTAGCACCATACAGAAATTCTCTCTAGATAATTTTGTAATTGGAATTGATCGTCTGATTATTTTACTAGATGGGAAATTACAGCGTCATCTGCAAACAATCTAAGGGGGTTGCTCAGATTATCAGGCAGATCATTTATGAAAATCAAGAACAGCAGAGGGCCTATGGCACTACCTTGCGGAACACCAGATATCACTTCTGTTCTACTCGATGATTTACCGTCTATTACTACGAACTGTGACCTCTCTGAAAGGAAATCACGAATCCAGTCACACAACAGAGACGATACTCCATATGCACGCAATTTGATTAACAGTCGCTTGTGAGAACCAGAATCAAAAGTCTTCTGGAAATCTAGGAATATGGAATCGACCTGAGATCCCTTGTCGACAGCACTCAATACTTCATGGGAATAAAGAGCTAGCTGTGTTGCACAAGAACGATATTTTCTGAATCCGTGTTGGTTATGTATCAATAAGTCATTTTCTTAGAGGTGATTCATAACGTTCGAGTACAGTATATGACTTTACTAGTCCATAAATGACGACGTCGTCTGCAAACAACCTAAGATGGCTGTTCAGATGGTGTCCCAAATCGTTTATATAGATGAACAGCAAGGGGCCTGTAACACTGCCTTGGGGAACGCCAGAAATCACTTCTGTTTTACTCGATAACTTTCCGTGAATTACTACTAACTGTGACCTCTCTGACAGGAAATCACGAACCCAGTCACGTAACTGGGACGATGTTCTATAAGCACGCGATTTCACAACAAGCCGCTTGTATGGTATAGTGTCAAAGCCTTCTGGAAATCCAGAAATAAGGAATCAAATTTGATATCCCTTGTCAATAGCACTCAACAATTCGATTGAGTAAAGAGCTAGTTGTATTTCACATGACCGATGTTTACTAAATCCTTGTTGTCTGCGTGTCTTCAAGATAATCCATAATGTTCGACTACAATATACACTCCTGGAAATTGAAATAAGAACACCGTGAATTCATTGTCCCAGGAAGGGGAAACTTTATTGACACATTCCTGGGGTCAGATACATCACATGATCACACTGACAGAACCACAGGCACATAGACACAGGCAACAGAGCATGCACAATGTCGGCACTAGTACAGTGTACATCCACCTTTCGCAGCAATGCAGGCTGCTATTGTCCCACGGAGACGATAGTAGAGATGCTGGAAGTAGTCCTGTGGAACGGCTTGCCATGCCATTTCCACCTGGCGCCTCAGTTGGACCAGCGTTCGTGCTGGACGTGCAGACCGCGTGAGACGACGCTTCATCCAGTCCCAAACATGCTCAATGGGGGACAGATCCGGAGATCTTGCTGGCCAGGGTAGTTGACTTACACCTTCTAGAGCACGTTGGGTGGCACGGGATACATGCGGACGTGCATTGTCCTGTTGGAACAGCAAGTTCCCTTGCCGGTCTAGGAATGGTAGAACGATGGGTTCGATGACGGTTTGGATGTACCGTGCACTATTCAGTGTCCCCTCGACGATCACCAGTGGTGTACGGCCAGTGTAGGAGATCGCTCGCCACACCATGATGCCGGGTGTTGGCCCTGTGTGCCTCGGTCGTATGCAGTCCTGATTGTGGCGCTCACCAGCACGGCGCCAAACACGCATACGACCATCATTGACACCAAGGCAGAAGCGACTCTCATCGCTGAAGACGACACGTCTCCATTCGTCCCTCCATTCCGCCTGTCGCGACACCACTGGAGGCGGGCTGCACGATGTTGGGGCGTGAGCGGAAGACGGCCTAACGGTGTGCGGGACCGTAGCCCAGCATCATGGAGACGGTTGCGAATGGTCCTCGCCGATACCCCAGGAGCAACAGTGTCCCTAATTTGCTGGGAAGTGGCGGTGCGGTCCCCTACGGCACTGCGTAGGATCCTACGGTCTTGGCGTGCATCCGTGCGTCGCTGCGGTCCGGTCCCAGGTCGACGGGCACGTGCACCTTCCGCCGACCACTGGCGACAACATCGATGTACTGTGGAGACCTCACGCCCCACGTGTTGAGCAATTCGGCAGTACATCCACCCGGCCTCCCGCATGCCCACTATACGCCCTCGCTCAAAGTCCGTCAACTGCACATACGGTTCACGTCCACGCTGTCGCGGCATGCTACCAGTGTTAAAGACTGCGATGGAGCTCCGTATGCCACGGCAAACTGGCTGACACTGACGGCGGCGGTGCACAAATGCTGCGCAGCTAGCGCCATTCGACGGCCAACACCGCGGTTCCTGGTGTGTCCGCTGTGCCGTGCGTGTGATCATTGCTTGTACAGCCCTCTCGCAGTGTCCGGAGCAAGTATGGTGGGTCTGACACACCGGTGTCAATGTGTTCTTTTTTCCATTTCCAGGAGTGTATACTCGTTGTCTCAAATGTAATTACGGTAGCGTTTTGTGTAATTTCGCGCGTAGCTCGTTTTTTTTTCAAGGGATCTCGTTGTATCTGTATTATTTTCAGTTATCAGCATTCCTTTGCCTTTTTATGAACATTACAACGTTCAGAGTAAAGACCCTTCGACTGTCATAATTTTATCAGTAATCTGTCAAACTATTCATTATAAAGTTCCCAAATTCACTGTCCTCCAGAAAAGTTCTCTCGCTCAAATCTTTCTTGGTGCCAAGAGCGAGCTGAAATCCGAAGTGGAAAGCTCCGAGACATTTTGCGAGTCGTGCAACGTATATCAGAAAGACAGATTAGAAGCCATAGGGGGGGGGGGCGGTGGGGGAGTGTTCATTGCAGTTGACAAAAGCATTGTGTCCAGTGAGGTCGAAGTTGAGTGTGATAGTGAAGTTATCTGGTCGCGTATAGCAGGTGTAGGTGAAACCATGGTAATCGCCGGACGTTTTTACCGTCCACCCGATTCCGCAGTGGAAGTTCTAGAGACATTCAAAGACCGGTTACGGCCAGTAGTGCGTAAATACACAGATAATGCAGTACGAGTTGTAGGTGACTTTAACCTGCCGAGTATAGACTGGGATGTCTATGGATTCATTGCGTGGGCTACCGACAGACAGTCATGCGAAATACTTTTGAACCCGTTTTCTGAGAACTGTCGTGAGCAGTTAGCTCGGCAGACCAAACGCAACGGAAATATCTTAGAACTTGTAGCTACAGATAGGCCGGACGTTATCGACAATGTCAGTGTAGAAACGAGGATTAGAGATAATGATGTCATTATAGCATCTGTGATTACGAAAGTCAGGAAGGTTATGTGAGTGTTTCTTCTGGATAGAGCAGATAAGCAATTATTAGCATCTCACTTAGGTAGTTTAAATAGTTTTTCTGGGAAAACCTAGCGTAGTTTTCGCGTCTCGTATTTCAGTGAGTGTTTCTTGATTATCAGAGTAGCTCATCAGAAGATTATCTTGGGAATTTGTCACCGTATAGAGTAGGGTAAACATAGTCATGTGTAGGGACTGTGGTTGTTGTGAGCGGACGCAAGGAGAATTGGCCACTCTTCGGGGGCAGGTGGAGGCTTTGTCTGTTAGGCTCATCGAGCTCGAGGCGCAGGCGTCGGCTCGTAGTGGCGTTGGGGCAACTGTGGTGAGACCTATGCCTACTTCGGTGGCCTTGGAATCACATGGAACCCCTGATGTCGCTGCGTCTTCCGGCAGTGAGCATCTTACCGGTCAGCCATCACTCCAGGGTGAATGGCGGACAGTGGTGGGCTCGCGCGTGCCTGGCCGAAAGGCGAAGGTGGGATCTGGCCGCGTGGCAGCTGCCTTACCCCTTTCCAACAGGTATGGGGTGCTTCCTAGTGGTGATGACATCGTTTCCGAGCCACCACAGGATGCCTCGCCTGTTGGGCCAGTGGCCGATTCTCCGGCAAGGTCCCGACAGTCACAGAGGGCGGGCCTATTAGTTATAGGGAGCTCCAACGTTAGGCGGGTTATGGAGCCCCTCAGGAAAATAGCGGGTAGGTCGGGGAAGAATGCCAGTGTGCACTCGGTGTGCTTGCCGGGGGGTCTCGTCCGTAATGTGGAGGAGGCCCTTCCGGCAGCTATTGAACGCACTGGGTGTGACCGGCTGCAGATAGTAGCACATGTCGGAACGAATGACGCCTGCCGCTTGGGTTCTGAGGCCATCCTTGGTTCCTTCCGGCGGCTGGCTGATTTGGTGAAGACAACCAGCATCGCACGCGGAGTGCAAGCTGAGCTTAATATCTGCAGCATAGTGCCCAGAGTCGATCGCGGTCCTCTGGTTTGGAGCCGTGTGGAGGGTCTAAACCAGAGGCTCAGACGACTCTGCGACTATAATGGTTGCAAATTCATCGACCTCCGTTATTGGGTGGAGAACTGTAGGGCCCCCCTAGACAGGTCAGGCGTGCACTACACACCGGAAGCAGCTACTAGGGTAGCAGAGTACGTGTGGCGTGCACACGGGGGTTTTTTAGGTTAGAGGGACCCCCCCTTGGGCGAAACGATAAAATACCTGACGGCTTACCAGAGAGGACATTATCATCGTTGATAAAGAACGTCCGTCCTCAGAGACCAAAAACAGGAAAAGTTAACGTAATATTGGTAAACTGCAGGAGTATCCAGGGCAAGGTTCCTGAATTAGTATCTCTTATTGAAGGAAATAGTGCGCATGTAGTATTAGGAACGGAAAGTTGGTTAAAACCGGAAGTGAACAGTAACGAAATGCTAGACACAGAATGGAATATATACCGCAAGGATAGGATAAACGCCAATGGTGGAGGAGTATTTATAGCAGTAAAGAATTCAATAATATCCAGTGAAGTTATTAGCGAATGCGAATGTGAAATAATCTGGGTTAAGTTAAGTATCAAAGGTGGGTCAGATATGATAGTCGGATGCTTCTATAGACCACCTGCATCAGCAACCGTAGTAGTTGAGCGCCTCAGAGAGAACCTGCAGAACGTCGTGAAGAAGTTTCGTGATCATACTATTGTAATAGGGGGAGACTTCAATCTACCAGGTATAGAATGGGATAGTCACACAATCAGAACTGGAGCCAGGGACAGAGACTCTTGTGACATTATCCTGACTGCCTTGTCCGAGAATTACTTCGAGCAGATAGTTAGAGAACCAACTCGTGAAGCTAACGTTGTAGACCTCATAGCAACAAATAGACCGGAACTTTTCGACTCCGTGAATGTAGAAGAGGGTATCAGTGATCATAAGTCAGTGGTTGCATCAATGACTACAAGTGTAATAAGAAATGCCAAGAAAGGAAGGAAAATATATTTGCTTAACAAGAGTGATAGGGCACAAATCGCAGAATATCTGAGTGACCCCCATCAAACGTTCATTTCTAAGGAAGAGGATGTGGAACAAAAATGGAAAAAATTCAGAAACATCGTCCAGTACGCCTTAGATAAGTTCGTACCGACTAAGGTCCAAAGCGAGGGGAAAGATCCACCGTGGTATAACAATCATGTACGAAAGGTACTACGGAAACAAAGAAAGCTTCATCATAGGTTTAAGAGTAGTCGAATCATAGCTGATAAGGAAAAGCTGAACGAAGCGAAAACGAGCGTAAAGAGAGCAATGAGAGAAGCATTCAACGAATTCGAACATAAAACATTGGCAAACAATCTAAACAAGAACCCTAAAAAGTTTTGGTCATATGTAAAATCGGTAAGCGGATCTAAATCCCCTATTCAGTCACTCGTTGACCACGATGGCACCGAAACAGAGGACGACCGAAGAAAGGCAGAAATACTGAATTCAGTGTTCCGAAACTGTTTCACTGCGGAAAATCGTAACACGGTCCCTGACTTCAGCCGTCGTACGGACGCCAAAATGGAAAATATTGAAATAAACGATATCGGAATTGAAAAACAACTGCTATCACTTAGTAGCGGAAAAGCATCCGGACCAGACGAGATACCCTTAAGATTCTACAGTGATTATGCTAAAGAACTTGCCCCCTTTCTATCAGCAATTTATCGTAGATCGCTGGAAGAACGTAAAGTACCTAGCGACTGGAAGAAAGCGCAGGTCGTTCCCATTTTCAAGAAGGGTCATAAATCAGATGCGAATAATTATAGGCCTATTTCGCTTACGTCAATCTGTTGTAGAATAATGGAACATGTTTTGTGTTCTCGTATTATGACGTTCTTAGATAATACAAATCTCCTTCATCATAACCAACATGGATTCCGCAAACAGAGATCATGTGAAACTCAGCTCGCCCTATTTGCCCAAGAAATTCACAGTGCCGTCGACACTGGCGAGCAGATTGATGCCGTATTCCTGGACTTCAGGAAGGCATTTGATACGGTTCCGCACTTACGTTTAGTGAAAAAAATACGAGCTTACGGAATATCGGACCAGGTTTGTGATTGGATTCAGGATTTCCTAGAAGAAAGAACACAACATGTCATTCTTAACGGTTCAAAATCTGCAGATGTAGAGGTAATTTCGGGAGTACCGCAGGGAAGCGTGATAAGACCTTTATTGTTTACAATATACATAAATGACTTAGTTGACAACATCGGTAGCTCCGTGAGGCTATTTGCAGATGACACGGTTGTCTACAAGAAAGTAGCAACATCAGAAGACTCGTACGTACTCCAGGAGGACCTGCAGAGGATTAATGCATGGTGCGACAGCTGGCAGCTTTCCCTAAACGTAGATAAATGTAATATAATGCGCATACATAGGGGCAGAAATCCATTCCAGTACGATTATGCCATAGGTGGTAAATCATTGGAAGCGGTAACGACCGTAAAATACTTAGGAGTTACTATCCGGAGCGATCTGAAGTGGAATGATCACATAAAACAAATAGTGGGAAAAGCAGGCGCCAGGTTGAGATTCATAGGAAGAATTCTAAGAAAATGTGACTCATCGACGAAAGAAGTAGCTTACAAAACGCTTGTTCGTCCGATTCTTGAGTATTGCTCATCAGTATGGGACCCTTACCAGGTTGGATTAATAGAAGAGATAGACATGATCCAGCGAAAAGCAGCGCGATTCGTCATGGGGACATTTAGTCAGCGCGAGAGCGTTACGGAGATGCTGAACAAGCTCCAGTGGCGGACACTTCAAGAAAGGCGTTACGCAATACGGAGAGGTTTATTATCGAAATTACGAGAGAGCACATTCCGGGAAGAGATGGGCAACATATTACTACCGCCCACATATATCTCGCGTAATGATCACAACGAAAAGATCCGAGAAATTAGAGCAAATACGGAGACTTACAAGCAGTCGTTCTTCCCACGCACAATTCGTGAATGGAACAGGGAAGGGGGGATCAGATAGTGGTACAATAAGTACCCTCCGCCACACACCGTAAGGTGGCTCGCGGAGTATAGATGTAGATGTAGTTCCAGTAAGATGGATGCAGAGGGATTATGAACAACAGATTGTAAATCGTGTTCTTCAGAGTCATGGATAAAGGATGAAAAGACCCACCATGGCTTAATAACTACATTCGGAGGATTCTGAGGAAGCAGAGGCTACGCAAGCTCGGTTCAAAAGGGGAAGCACAAATGATGACAAGCGAAGGTTACTAGAGATTCGGGCGTCTATCAAAAGATCCATGCGCGAAGCATACAACAGCTACCACCTCACGCCTTATCAAAAGTTCTAGCAGAGAACCCGAGAAAATTCTGGTCGTATGAAAAATACAGTAGCTAAGCGGGTCTAAAGGTTGCATTCAGTCCCTTCTTGACCAGTCTGGTATGGCAGTTGAAGATAGTAAAACGAAAGCCGAAATTTAAATTTCACGTTCAAGAAATCGTTCACTCAGGAGAATCGAACAAACACACCGTCATTTGAGCATCGATTAGACTCCGTATTGTAAGAAAGTGAAACACCTTCAGCCGTCCTTGTGTTGTCATATGTTGAGTAGCTACCAGTTTCGGTCCTTCATTGCACCATCTTCAAGCCTTAGCTGATGCTGAAGGAGTTTTGACGATCCATATACAGGGTGGTCAATAGATCGTAACCGGGCCAAATACCTCACGAAATAAGCGTCAAACGAAAAACTTCAAACAACGAAACTCGTCTAGCTTGAAGGGGGAAACCAGATGGCGCTTTGGTTGGCCCGCTACATGGCGCTGCCATAGGTCAAACGAATATCAACTGCGTTTTTTTAAATAGAAACCCCCATTTTTTATTACATATTCGTGTAGTACGTAAAGAAATATGAATGTTTTAGTTGGACCACTTTTTTCGCTTTGTGATAGATGGCGCTGTAATAGTCACAAACATATGGCTTACAATTTTAGACGAACAGTTGGTAACATGCAGGTTTTTTAAAATAAAATACAGAACGTAGGTACGTTTGAACGGTTTATTTCGGTTGTTACAATGTGATACATGTACCTTTGTCAACTTGTCATTTCTGAGGACGCATGCTGTTACAGCGTGATTACCTGTAAATACCACATTAATGCAATAATTGCTCAAAATGATGTCCATCAACGTCAATGCATTTGGCAATACGTGTAACGACAACCCTCTCAACAGCGAGTAGTTCGCCTTCCGTAATATTCGCACATGCATTGACAATGCGCTGACGCATGTTGTCAGGCGTCGTCGGTGGATCACTTTCCCCACAGAAACAAATACGGGGACGTCAGATCCGGTGAACGAGCGGGCCATGGTACGGTGCTTCGACGACCAATCCACCTGTCATGAAATATGCTATTCAGTACCGCTTCAACCGCACGCGAACTATGTGCCGGATATCCATTATGTTGGAAGTACATTGCCGTGCTGTCATGCAGTGAAACATCTTGTAGTAACATCGGTAGAACATTACGTAGGAAATCAGCATACATTGCACCATTTAGATTGCCATCGAAAAAGGGGGGCCAATTATCCTTCCTCCCATAATGCCGCACCATACATTAACCCGCCAAGGTCGCTGATGTTCCACCTGTCGCAGCCACCGTGGATTTTCCGTTGCCCAATAGTGCGTATTATGCCGATTTACGTTACCGCTGTTGGTGAATGACGCTTCGTCGCTTAATAGAACGCGTGCAAAAATCTGTCATCGTCCCGTAATTTCTCTTGTGACCAATGGCACAACTGTACACGACCTTCAAAGTCGTCGCCATGCAATTCCTGGTGCATAGAAATATGGTACGGGTGCAATCGATGTTGATGTAGCATTCGCAACACCGACGTTTTTGAGATTCCCGATTCTCGCGCAATTTGTCTGCTACTGTTGTGCAGATTAGCGGCGACAGCAGCTAGAACACCTACTTGGGCATCATCATTTGTTGCAGGTCGTGGGTGATGTTTCACATGTGGTTGAACACTTCCTGTTTCCTTAAATAACGAAACTATCCGGCGAACGGTCCGGACACTTGGATGATGTCGTCCAGGATACCGAGCAGCATACATAGCACACGCCTATTGGGCTTTTTGATCACGATAGCCAAACATCAACACGATATCGACCTTTTCCGTAATTGGTAAACGGTCCATTTTAACACGGGTAATGTATCACGCAGCAAATACCGTCCGCACTGGCGGAATGTTACGTGATACCACTTACTTATACGTTTGTGACTATTACAGCGCCATCTATCTCAAAGCGAAAAAAGTGATCCAACAAAAACATTCATATTGCTTTACGTACTACACGAATATGGAAAAAAAATGGTGGTTCCTATTTAAAAAAACGCAGTTGATATCCGTTTGACCTATGGCAGCGCCATCTAGCGGGCCAACCATAGCGCCAACTGGTTTCCCCCTTCAACCTAGACAAGTTTCGTTCTTTGAAGTTTTTTCGTTTGACTCTTATTTCGTAGTATATTTGGGCCGGTCACGATCAATGGACCACCCTGTATAAGGTAGCCAACAATATATGGAGAGGAGATGTTTGTGTCGGTGCTTGTGATGTACTGCCACCCGTCCTCCACAGCGCCTCGTTCCATTCCCTACAGCGTGTGTGAGTGTCACTGCTGGAGGAAGCGAAAGCGGTGGGCGCACTCTCTATAACCAGGCCGCTTAGTACACAAAGCGTATCGCTGCGTCCCATCTGGAGGTCTCTCAGGAAGGAGACTATAATGCAATTCGGCCGTTTGTAGCGCAGCGAAGTGCCTTTCCGCTGAAGACTGCCAGTTCATTTCCCGTCGGATGCCCCTGGGCATCACTGTTCGTTGGGTCTAGGCTGCAGCCAAAACGACTTGTCGACACACTAACGACATTTCAGCATTTCATCTCTTACAGGTTACTAGGTTACGAGCGTGTACATGTCAAAACAACGCTGCCCACAGAAATCGTCAATAGTGTCATAATAATAAAATACAGTGAAATTGTAGGTTCCAATACCGAGCAAGGTGATGTAGCGATTAAGATACGTGGCATGTATTTTGGAGGAGCGAGGTTTAATTTCCCATCCGGTCGTGCGGTCTATGTTTTCGGTGGTTTCCGTTAAACGCTTTTGGTAAATGACGGAATCGTGTCTTTGAAAAGACCACAGACAATCTACCCTTTTATGCGTAACAGAAACATTGTGGTGTAAATACATTGAATTTTCCGCTGTTTTCATAAGTCTGAGGTCGACTTCAAGCACTCATCCTACGTCAAATTAATTGCTTTGTTCACCATAATTTAAATTTGCATGTAATAAAACTAACTTCTGATGTAACATAACAAAAAATTGCTGCTTGAAATGATCCATCGCTTTTCATACCAGACACTGCACTTACATGTACTATGTCAGCTTTCAGCGTGCCATTCAAGTTTTGCGTTTGGTTTTCTACTTAGAAATGATACGTAACACTACTAACTTTTACTGAAAGAACCTCCTGTTACTGTCAGTAATGTAATAGGTTTTGTGGGCGGTGGTTCCATTGAACTGACCCTATAAAGCCTGAAAAGGAGACACTGACAATCTTAATTTTTGACATATTTAAAAAAAAAGTTTTTACAAGCAATTGACATATCTTAGTCGAAGTGCTAAGCCAAAATACTTCGATTCATATAACAAGGTTCTCTTAAAAGATGGTATTTTTATTAATACTTACTAATTAAAACATCGATAATAATACATCGGCAAATTTCTAGCCACTTTTCTCTAAAACAGTCCGACATAGATTACCGCTCTTTAATCAGATTAAATACGTACATAACAAACAATATTGTGCTCAGTTTTTGTATTGGTGTTTTTGTAGTGATTTCGATTTTTATGAGTTTTCGGCCTCAAGAGAGCCTGATTATTTGCGACCGAATAGAACCAGCTAACAACATTGGGATACGCAGATTTTCTTTTTAATGCCTTCAATCTTGTATAAAGCTGGCCTTTACAGCCACCTGATAATTTAAATTAAGATATTTTGTAATTATTACACATAGCTTGATTGTCGCTATAACAGTGACGTCATAAGCCACCTCTACCGAAGAACTGACGAGGACACAGTACTGGGAGAGTGACGGACGGAGATAGACAGTGGTCGATCTGACAGCAACAGCTGTGTATCGTGACAAAAAATAAAAACACCTACAGCCGTCCTTATGATTTTATTTTATTTTGTCACTACCAGTTTCGACGCTTAATTGCGTCATCTTCAGGCTGTTTTGATGCTGTGCAGGTTGATACGATCCCCATGTATAACCCATCAGTTGCCAGCATTACTGGATTCGCAGATGGAGTGGAGTGCTGACACATTATCTGCGAATCCAGTAATGCTGGCAACTGATGGGATATATATGGAGATCGTATCAACCTGTACCGCATCAAAACAGCCTGAAGATGACACAATGAAGCGTCGAAACTGGTAGCTACAAAATAAAATACAATCGTAAGGACGGCTGTTGGTGTTTTTATTTTTTGTCACAATAGTAAACGGCCGCCGTCCCAGAGACGTCCTGCTAAAAGGATGGACATACAGCAACTGTGTATCGTTTCACATGGCGCTCTATTTTCATTTCGAATAACAGTATTGTAGCAAAACACTGGTGGCTGTCATATTGGAGTCACAGAAGTTATTTGTTCTTGATTGTACTGGAAATAAAGAAAAAACAGACATTCCATAAAGTTGTTGTTCTTTATTCCAGCCTCCATATTATCCCAGATATCAAATTCAGCCGTGATCCTGTAACTCTGGACGAAACGACCACAACTGAGATAAAAATATGCATGAGAGCTGTGGATTTAGTCATCTACTAATCAGGAAGCTTGATTAGATACCAGAAAGTAAACATAGGTAGATCTCAGGAATTCCGGAAGAATTCTCTGAACATTTATATTTGTTGATGTGAGTGCACATACGTAGCTCCAAGCGAGGCGGAACAGCGGTAAGACACTAGACTTGCATTTGGAAGGACTTTGTTTAAAATCACCGGCTGGTCGCTGAGATTTAGGTACTCCTACACTTGCTGAAATCGCTCAAGATAAACTCAGGGGAGATTTCTTTGAAAATGACGCAATCGATTTCCTTCCCTAATCAGAGCATGTGCTTCTTGTCTGATGAGCTCATCGTCACTGCAGCGTTAAACCCTAATTTTACATCCTCCCTTTATCGACAAATACATAAGCTGTCCGAGAATGCATTTGTCGAACACACAGAAGATAGGTACCAGTGGCCCATGGTATTCTATGTACGCAATATGATGCCTGTCAAAGATAAGTGATGCACGAAGAAGGTGAAGAGGAAAAAGAAATCATCACGGATGAGATGGTATGTCATGTTATTTAAGTGACTGCAGAATCGAGTCTACTTCTCAGTGTGACGTTGCATCCCATGTGGACTGCATCCATGCATTGATTCGCTTGGGAAGGGCGACATAACGTCGTACATATTCTTCTGAGGCGAGATGGCCCACAGCTGTGCAAATGGTCTCATTACCTAGATACTGCCAGGGGGACGGAGTTGCCGCTGAGCTGGTCCCGCACATGTTCTATCGAGGACAGATATGGCCACGGTAGTACCTCGGCATCGTGCAGACAGTTCACAGAGGCACGTGCCATGCATGGACAAGCGTTGGCTTGTTGAAAAATGGCACCACGTTACCCTGGCATGCGAGGTAACTTATGAGGATGCAAGATGTCCGTGACGTAGAGTTGTGCCACCAAAGTTGCCTCGATCACAATCAGCCGTGACCTAAAGTCGTACGAGATCACTCCCCGCACCATGACGTAACAGCACTGTTGTTGTTGTTGTGGTCTTCAGTCTTGAGACTGGTTTGATGCAGCTCTCCATGCTACTCTATCCTGTGCAAGCTTTTTCATTTCCCAGTACCTACTGCAACCTACATCCTTCTGAATCTGCTTAGTGTATTCATCTCTTGGTCTCCCTCTACGATTTTTACCCTCCACGCTGCCCTCCAATACTAAATTGGTGATCCCTTGATGCCTCAGAACATGTCCTACCAACCGATCCCTTCTTCTGGTCAAGTTGTGCCACAAACTTCTCTTCTCCCCAATCCTATTCAATACTTCCTCATTAGTTATGTGATCTACCCATCTAATCTTCAGCATTCTTCTGTAGCACCACATTTCGAAAGCTTCTATTCTCTTCTTGTCCAAACTATTTATCGTCCATGTTTCACTTCCATACATGGCTACACTCCATACGAATACTTTCAGAAATGACTTCCTGACACTTAAATCAATACTGGATGTTAACAAATTTCTCTTCTTCAGAAACGCTTTCCTTGCCATTGCCAGCCTACATTTTATATCCTCTCTACTTCGACCATCATCAGTTATTTTGCTCCCCAAATAGCAAAACTCCTTTACTACTTTAAGTGCCTCATTTCCTAATCTAATTCCCTCAGCATCACCTGACTTAATTAGACTACATTCCATTATCCTTGTTTTGCTTTTGTTGATGTTCATCTTATATCCTCCTTTCAAGACACTATCCATTCCATTCAACTGCTCTTCCAAGTCCTTTGCTGTCTCTGACAGAATTACAATGTCATCGGCGAACCTCAAAGTTTTTATTTCTTCTCCATGAATTTTAATACCTACTCCGAATTTTTCTTTTGTTTCCTTTACTGCTTGCTCAATATACACATTGAACAACATCGGGGAGAGGCTACAACCCTGTCTTACTCCCTTCCCAACCACTGCTTCCCTTTCATGTCCCTCGACTCTTATAACTGCCATCTGGTTTCTGTAGAAATTGTAAATAGCCTTTCGCTCCCTGTATTTTACCCCTGCCACCTTTAGAATTTTAAAGAGAGTATTCCAGTCAACATTGTCAAAAGCTTTCTCTAAGTCTACAAATGCTAGAAACGTAGGTTTGCCTTTCCTTAATCTTTCTTCTAAGATAAGTGGTAAGGTCAGTATTGCCTCACGTGTTCCAGTGTTTCTACGGAATCCAAACTGATCTTCCCCGAGGTTGGCTTCTACTAGTTTTTCCATTCGTCTGTAAATAATTCGCGTTAGTATTTTGCAGCTGTGACTTATTAAACTGATAGTTCGGTAATTTTCACATCTGTCAACACCTGCTTTCTTTGGGATTGGAATTATTATATTCTTCTTGAAGTCTGAGGGTATTTCGCCTGTTTCATACATCTTGCTCACCAGATGGTAGAGTTTTGTCAGGACTGGCTCTCCCACGGCCGTCAGTAGTTCCAATGGAATATTGTCTACTCCGGGGGCCTTGTTTCGACTCAGGTCTTTCAGTGCTCTGTCAAACTCTTCACGCAGTATCATATCTCCCATTTCATCTTCATCTACATCCTCTTCCATTTCCATAATATTGCCTCTCCAAAACACTGGAAGAATGGGACACCTCCCTAGGTAGCCGCCGTACTCGCCGACGGTGGTCCGTCCGGGTATTCCGAAACGACATTTCATCACGGAACGCAAGGCGATGCCCTTCATCAGCAGTGCATCCTTCCCGATCAGAGCACCACCCCAATGTGTTAACGGCAGCCTATTCATATAACGGTAATTCCCGAGTTAGACTCTTACTAGTTGACGACTCCATTCCTTGTTCTCCGATGGCAGACGTAGTTGTGAAGAGGTTACATTGTGCTTGGTGCATAATTTGGGGATCGACTTCCGTATTGGTTAGACATGGTCGCCGGCCGCTGGTGGCCGAGCGGTTCTAGCGTTACAGTCTGGAACCGCGCGACCGCTACGGTCGCAGGTTCGATTCCTGCCTCGGGCATGGATGTGTGTGTGTTGTCCTTAGGTTAGTTAGGTTTAAGTAGTTCTAAGTTCTAGGGGACTTATGACCTCAGCAGTTGAGTCCCATAGTGCTCAGAGCCATTTGAACCATTTTTAGACATGGTCGGGCGGAATCTTGACAAGTATAACTGTCCTCACCTTCTAACGCAATGCAACATCGGGCCACTGTCACTTCCGAAGGCCCCAGAAATCTAGATGCTGCACGATTCGACCAGCCGGCCAAATGCAGGCCCATAAGAATGCCTCTTTGAAACTTTGCCAGTTGCTGATAAAACTGTCTCACACGAGTGTGCGACATCTCCGTGTCCTTTACAGTCATCCCTTAACATCTGGAGCTGGCCACACCCCTAATGCACCCTACCAGGCGTGGTAACAACATTATTGCACTCCGAAGGTCGTTCTAACTTTCACAAAGAATCGCAGCTCTAAAAATTTTAAACATGGCTGAAGCAGCAACTGTTGAAAATCTTCACGGTAAATGATAGCAGCCAAACAGTTGCAGGATAAAGATTTATTGAAATCCATGACCACGGTTTCGGTATATCTAAATATACCTTCATCAGAAGCAAAATACACTAAAATCACATCCTGCAGTGGAGATACATAAAACAATAGTGCCAAAGACGTCGTCAGTGTATATCTATTTATATAAGAATATACAGCCTACAGATACAGGTTAACTTTATCGTTTACCTAGGTTTCAACGTTAGTAATAACGTCTTCTTCAGAACATAAAATATTATTTAAATTTTTGCCTAAAACAAGCCATGTCCTACGTCAACTTTATAAAACTTGATGCATAACCATAAGGTTTTGTCACTTCTATTAAACAAGCTGTAGCAAGTTCACTTTAAGCCGGTTGTATGGGCCAAGAGACTAGAGACACGATTGTTTTATGTATCTCCAATGCAGGATGTGATTTTAGTGTATTTTGCTTCTGATGAAGGTATATTTAGATATACCGAAACCGTGGTCAAGGATTTCAATAAATCTTTATCATGCAACTGTTTGGCTGCTATCATTTGGCGCGACCTAACGGTCGCAGGTTCGAATCCTGCCTCGGGCATGGAGGTGTGTGATGTCCTTAGGTTAGTTAGGTTTAAGTAGTTCTAAGTTCTAGGGGACTGATGACCTCAGATGCTGAGTCCCATAGTGCTCAGAGCCATTTGAACCATTTGAAGCTATCATTTACCGTGAATCGCAGCTCTAATTATTTACATTCCCATCGACGGTGTGTACGTGTACAGAGCTAAATTAACACCCGACAGTGTCTTTTTTGCTTATGTAACGTCCAAGGTTGTTGCATCTTCTGTCACACCCGTTAGTTTCAGTATCATAATTAGTCATTTGGTGTATAGACTGCTGGCCCAGAAGCGAAAAACCACCTACAGTTCTGAGGCTAAACAACTTTCCCATCCACTTTAAGTTGAAGAGACTTGGCATAGTCTGCAGTTTCTTTGCGTTTTCGATTTAATTTTGCACCTTAAATATAGGTGTTTTCAAATCTTTTGCAGCAATCTGTCGTTTGAATAAATGGATGGCCAAGTGAAATCCATGTCTGTTCCACAAGATCCCATAATGGTAAAACGAACTCTTATAATTCTTGATTACTGTGATTCAAAACGTCGCACCAGACGCTGAACCAGACGATCAGTCGACATATTACCCTGGGCCGTGATTCTATGCTGCTGTTAGCGACTGACATCGATTCTCCACAGTACTGCTACAGCGCACTGTTGACACGCGTGGAATTCCATTGTCTTATTTACATGTAAGTATCATTGACACACCTGGAATTCAATTGTGTTATTTACATGTAAGTTTTTTTCGAAGTGAGGGGAAAAGAATTAGGTCTGCCATTTTACTGTCATTCTAATTTAGGAGAAACACGTAATTATTGAGATGCCTCTGTAAAAGAGGATTTTCCTTTGAGTTGGTACTTGATCATGAGACACTGCCGCCAACATAATATCTCCCTGGGGCGGTGTGATTGTAGTATTTGCTTGACAAATAGTGTATCGAGTATCTGGAATGAAGGTAAAACGTATAGTGCCAGAATAATTTCCTGTTGATACAACAGAATGTATTCATCTTTCAAGTCTGTTGATAAGTTCGGACGATATATTATCTTATTCTGTTTAACTGGCATTCACCCAGGAAATTTTCTGGGCAACTGGAGCTAAGCTTCGTTCCACATCGTATACTCAAGAAGTAAAGAGGAAAATAGATCGAAGACATAACTAAAAATCTACTTTTAATAAACTTTAATTGCGCTTCGACTCTTTCGTGAAGGGAGTAGTCGTTATGCATAAACAACATAGCTTTAATTCCAGCTCATAAAGGGGGAGGAAGACCGGGAGCTACCACAAAACATCACGCTTTGGGAACGTACAGCCTGTGCCCAAGGCAAAACAAAGGGGGAGAAAGAACGCTGAGAAGTGTTGCACCTGTGCCAACAGAAGGCGGCTTGAAAGCGCTGGAGCTCAGCTTGTCCGGGAACTGTTCGCTGTAAATAACACTTTGGATGCCAAAAATACAACGTGTTTTTCTATCATGTCGTTAAGTAGATGAGACCGATGAAATACAGTGTAATACTTTTCAGTGGTTGTGGAGAAAAAACAGATTTATGCACAAGCTAAATGACTTGATTTTTGAGATACAAGTACTAGAACAATCTCTCTGGAGAATCAGAACGCAGACAAGATACTGACACTGTGGTTGAATAAGGGTACAGCGTTACACCTGACCACTAGCCGAAACTTATCTGGCTAGCCTCCAACAGATTAACCAATTAAATGCACAAGCCTGCATTTTTAAAATTTTTGTCTGGTAATTTCTCAAAAATAGGCGTTCCAGAATTTATTTGTAACGCTCATTCTGAAAATTACTTTGCTTTTCTTCTGTCACGTCAGGATTCTTCACCAAATAAGATCTGATATTTTTTTGGAAATTTAAGTAATCAGAGCACAAATATTAAAATAAAATTTAAATAAATTTCTATATTTTTACTGTTATCGTTTTCTTTTTAGGCATGTACTGCAATCACTACAAACAAATGTCTTAGAAACATTATGGATACTCTGCTACATTCAATATTCAGACTTTCTCATTTTTTATTTCCTTGCGTTATCTTCATTTTTTGATTGGCCCTCTTGAACATCCAACAATAATCGGCCATCATACTGTGTTTCCTCGTTCCCTGGTAACTCTTGACGAGGGTTCTTCCTGTTTTTAACTATAATCTCTCAGCAGTCAATACGTGACTGTGAAGTGGGCCGTTACTCTCGGTCTACAATACAAGGTCTTGAAATTTTCCAACACAGTGTTGATAATGTTCTTATTATATGGGTTTTCCTATTCCCCAGAATGCTTTCAGTAACAGACCTAAAGCCCTCTATGCATCGTTTTCCCTATCATTCGCTGTATTCCCAAATTCGTGATCCTCCATCAGTTTGTAAATTTGAGGACAAACATAAAATTTCAGGTTTCAGTTTTTTTCACTAATGAAGTTAAATTTCGTAGAAAGATGCTTAAAACGCGATGCATCTTGTGGAGGAACCCTTACAAACTGCTCCATCTATTTCAGTTCGATATGTAATTGTGATAGTAATATTTTTGTAATATATAAGCAGCCTGAACTAAGACGCTTTTAGACCCACGTACAAAATGTCTCCAATTTCGACAGAGGTTTACATTCCAATTCTTTTGCTTTATCCAAGTACCCTACTCACACAAAAAAGGCATTTTTGTGTACCCAGCTTACTGTCCTAGTAAAATTTCTATGATTAAAAATAAAATATATTTTACTTCATTATAAAACTATACGTGATAGGAAATGATTAAGAACAGTTTTGATATCAGCATAAAAAATATTTAGTAACACGTAATTACTTTGGAACATCTGATATCGCCAGACTGATGATGGAGGAACATGGACAATGGGATTACAGAAATGACTGTCGGAAAGCGTAGCACCGTCCTTCACCATCATTTCGAACGTCACCAAAGACAACGGCACCATTGGACTCTCCCTCGGGAAGAGCGGAGTACCAATCTCTGTTCAACCAACCAGATTTAAATTGTTCTAAATGTGTTAAAGCGAATGCCGGAACCGTTCCCTTGACCGGAGCGCGAACAATTTCCGCAGACATGATTGTCCTAAGAAGAAAGGAAGGCAAATTGTGTCCCATCAAAGTCGAGGTCATTAACGATGGAGCTCAGCTGGAGAAAACTAGCGACAAAAACAGCGTTGATACGTTAAAAGAACAGTCCTGGCATTGTCTAAAATTGAGGAAATCACAGGAACTGCAACTGGATCATATGATGAGAATTTCAACCCCTCCCCTTCCACACGCACCGCTCTGATCGGTAATTAGCAATCGTTTCTCCGTTATAACAAATCATGGTGTGAAAACGCATTCCGCTTTGCAGGCCGGCGTAGCTTAGAAACAAAGCACCCTATTTTTCGGTGAAAATGATGACAGGATGTTTCGTCATATGAGTGAAAATTTCGATTTTTAATATTTAGCAGCCAGTGGCTTAGCATGTGGGAGGAGGCAAAGGGGACGTGGCCCAGGGCGGTAAAGATGTGAGAGCGACTAGGCTGAATAATCTTTACCTATAATATCAGGCCATGGCAATTATCTCAGATAATTGTACGTCATCGACGCTACATTGGCACATATGCAGAATTTCAAGGCAATTGGACAAGTGGAAGTGGTTTAGAATATATCTAAATATACCGTAATTTACGGCTACTTGAGGCTGGGAGTTATCTTCTGTCCAAAAAGGAAAAAGAAGTTTAGTCTGTTGTCAGAGAGATCAGTTACTGATGTGAGAGTATTTTTAGTACGGAGAGAGTTGTTAGTTCATATACTCGCCACAAGAGGCTAGTTTGTCACAGTGAAAAATTATTGTTTCATTTACTACACAAATTTCCGTCTGTACACGCACCTTCAAAGGAAACAGATTGTTAATTCGTGTTATTTTTCAAATTTCACATTTTTTACAACTTTGTCCATAGTATTGTAAGTTCAATGTAATTTATGGAGTAAATCATACAAACAGGATGATTTAAAAATTTATCAACATAACACGCTAAAGTGGTCTCATAGGCTCAAATAACCCTGAATCACATGTCTAACCCTCAACTGTGATCTTAATGAGAGCTCAAGTAACCCATAAAATACATTCAGTTGAGTAACCACACTGCTGTTTCTAATTTAGTTTATTAGAGGTTTTCCTGGTAATTAACAAAGAGATGTTAATAACCAGAAAATCTTTTAATAAACTGCATTTAAGAAACAGCAGTGTAGGTACTCAAATGAAGCCATTTTATGGCTTAATTAGATGGTGCTGAAAATTAGATGGGTAGATCACATAACTAATGACGAGGTACTGAGTTGAATGGAGGAGAAGATAAATTTGTGGCACAGCCTGACTAGAAGAAGGCATCGGTTTGTAGAACACATTCTGAGGCATCAAGGGATCTCCAATTTAGTACTGGAGCAAAGCGTGGGGGATAAAAATCGTAGAGGGACACCAAAATATGGCTACAGTAAGCAGACTCAGAAGAATGTAGGTTGCAGTTGTTACTGAGGGACGAAGAGACTTGCACAGGATAGAGTAGCATGGAGAGCTGCATCAAACCAATCTTTGCACTGAAGACCACGAGAATGACCAAATAGATGATAAGGGTGCTCTAATCAAATGCTTGGGGGTCACCAACAAAGCCCGAAAATGGTCGACTACAGGATATTTTGTCCCAGAAATGGGAAGACATTGTTGGAAAAAATAACTCCAAAACTTGTAAAGAGAGGTCTTTTTACGGTCATTTTGAAGCGCAACATACAAATGCTTAAAATGTAACTAACTTTTGAAAATTTTATTTCTCAGTCGTTTCCCACAAATTCATGCGCATCATCCATTTGCTGCTATTGATCAAGCTTAATAATCTTTTAAAGCAAACCATTTTTGTATTTTTTTTTTCTTTTGTAAGTGCAAGACAACCTTTTAACGTGAATTTTCAGTCCTACTTCCTCAATCACTAAGAAAAAGGACTGGGCCCAAGTTAGCCAACTGTAACATGGCACAAAGTAAATTAACTTCTTAGTAAATTAAAGCGTGTAAAATAAGTAAGAAATAAGAGATGTTTCCTTGCAAATATTCTGTACTTTCGGAAAGACTCAACAACTCATACACGTGACGGTGAGGAGGCGACATTTAATTTCTTCAACTTTTTTCTTATTTAGAAGAGCGGTGCAGTGTTGATACGTTTTATTTTATACTTTGATAAAGTTTCATGTCGACCTAAATTTGCCGTTAGTTATTAAAGTCAAGTCTGTTTGTTTTATAGGATTCTTAGAACATATAGGAGTGTTACGTAAATGTATTTTTTTTAACTTTTCAGTGGTTTTAAGGTTTTATCGACGTTGAACGTTGTTTATTCGTTTAATGTACTAAACTACAAGTAATTTAATTTTATAAATGCGTAACCCTTTTGTGTTATTACACCCCACCTAAACATGACTAGCGTAAGAGAAAATGGTGCATCGTATCGAAATAGGAAGTAAGCCAAGGAGGAAAGTAACAGAAAAAATGAAAGGGCTATACTAAAGTTTGTGAAAGTTTCTTCAGAGAAACCAGAACCTACGCCAAGGCCATCAGGTGTGGGTTCCAGAAACGCTAGTTCAAAATGTTCAAATGTGTGTGAAATCTTATGGGACTTAACTGCTAAGGTCATCAGTCCCTAAGCTTACACACTATTTAACCTAAATTATGACAAACACACACACCTATGCCCGAGGGAGGACTCGGACCTCCGCCGAGACCAGCCACACAATCCATGACTGCAGCGCCTTAGACCGCTCGGCTAAAAATGCTAGTTCTGCCAAAAACTAAGAAGAAGCTGAGGCATTACAAGTACCCAACAACGATAATTTTCTAGGACCTGAGGCATCAGAATAAACTGTAGCGATGTCAATTGGTTCATACTTTGTCGGGAACGATACAGAAAAATGGCCTGAAAATATAATTTCAAACATGCGAACGCTATATGTACGGTGAGGTCCCGAAATCTGTCAGCACGTTAGTAGAGACTCCGGTAATTACCCTACAGTGCCAGGCACTGTTCAATAAGAGTGAGACAATGAACCTGTCATACTAAAAGTATTGTCAAAGAGACAGCTAATGCGAGAAATGGCGAAAAAGTTTCACTGACTAGGATCACTCATTATGCTTTTTGTGTTGTCGTTTGTCTGAGAACAAAACTCACCGAAAATTCCATAATCATAAACCATGAGAGATGAATCAAGTGCTACACACAGCATTTGTTTTTTGTAAATGGTAGGAGAATTCGAAAAGAACAAACAATTGATAAAAAAAGAGCATTAAGTCGCGGCAAAAGAAGTAAAAAATGGCATGAAATTCTAACCAGAATGTTTGACATGAGAAGATCCCTGACAAAACAAAATTCGGCGTTACATGGGCACAGGAAAAATAACAAGTGGTGTTAGAAGTGTTTTTAGAACTCTTGCAGTACCATCCAACTCTCCGACAAAATTTAGTAAGAATAAGAATGGGCTAAAAAATTTCACTTATTTATATGTTACCAGAAATTCAAACTGAGTTTCCTGAAATTTTAGGGAATTAGGTTACCCAGAAAGTTATAGGTCATATACAAAAGGCCAACTGTTATTCCATGATATTCGACAGTATCTCGTATATTTCGCACAATATTAAACAAGCCAAGTATTACCATGCATGATGATTAAGAATCGGATATTCGAGTAGTGGAATTTCACTGAAACGAAAAACAAAACAGCCGAGGGTATTAGTGAGATGATACTTAGCTCGACGCTGATGGACTCTATGAATTGTAGAGGGCAAGATTAGGATAATGTTTTTGCATTGGCCGGAAGATAGACAGGTGGGCAGCAACGAATAAAATTTATCAATCCTAATCCCGAATTTGTGCCCTGCTCGAACCGCTCATTGAATCTAGCTTGTATGAATCATACACACATCAAAAAAAGTTTTGCATCACCCCAGTTCCCAGAACTTCTGAAGACAGACGTTGACTGTAGATATTGTATCACAGACACAGTTCATTTGCTGTTCAGAGATGTCACTAAACCCGCCCAAAGATGTAAACAACCAAGCATGAGCAGCGCCTATTAGACGGAGAGGATCCGACAGCCAATCAGTTCCAGTGATTCCACCAGGAAGGAGGTACACGGCTCGTGTTGTCTGTAGTTGAACCATAGACAACGGTCAATACCGCGGTTTGATCACGTCCGCATTGTTACTGTCTGCCAGGAAGGGCTCTCAACAAGGGAAGTATCCAGGCGTCCCAGAGTGAACCAAAGCGGTGTTGTTCGGACATGGAGGAGATACAGAGAGGAACTCGCTCAGGCCGCCCAAGGTTTACTACTGCAGTGGATGACAGCTTACGGATTATGGCTCGGATAAACCCTGACAGCAACGCCGCCATGATGAATAATTCGTGTAGCCACAGGACCACGTCTTACGACTCAAACTGGGCACAACAGGGTGCATGATGCGCAACTTCGCTCCCGACGTCCATTCCGAGGTCCATCTTCGCAACCACGACATCATGCAACGCAGTACAGATGGGCCCAACAACATGCCGAATGGAGCGCTCAGGATTTGCATATGCCTTCAACCAGACAATCATCGAAGACCTGTTTGGAAGTAACACAGTCAGACTGATCGCCTTAGACACACTGTCCAACGAGTGCAGCAAGGTGGAGGTTCCCTGCCATTTTGGGGTGTCATTATATGGGACCGATGTACGCCACTGGTGGTCATGGAGGCGCTGTAATGGCTCTACGATACGTGAATGCCATCCTCTGACCGATAGTGCAACCATATCGGCAGCATATTGGTGAGGCATTCGTCTTCTTGGACGACAGTTGACGCCCCCATAGTGCACATCTTGTGAATCACTTCCTTCGTGATAACATCGCCCGACTAGAGTAACCAGCAAGTTCTCCAGACATGAATCGTATCGAACATGCCTGGAATAGATTGGAAAGGGCTGTTTATGGACGACGTGACCCACCAACCACTCTGAGGTATCTACACCGTTGAGGAGGGGGCAATGTGGACCAACAGTGCCTTGATGAACTTGTGGATAGTATGCCACGACGAATAGAGGCATGTATCAGTGCAAGAGGACGTGCTACTGGGTATTAGCTGTGTACAGCAGTCTGGACCACCACCTCGGAAGGTCTCGCTGTATGGTGGTACAAAATGCAGTGTGTGGTTTTCATGAGTAATGAAAAGTGCGAAGTGATGTTTATGTTGATCTCTATTCCAATTTTCTGTACAGGTTCCGGAACTCTCGGAACCGAGGTGATGCAAAACTTTTTTTGATGTGTGTGTAATTGATTGGCCTCGATGGGCAATGAATCCACCAGTTTTATTGCGGATGCACAATTACGTTTAACTCCCGCAGGAATCTCAAAGTAGCGAGTATGAAAGGAGCTGGATGTGGACTGCGGATAGGGGGCACAGGGTGGGAGTGTGGGTTCAAATGGTTCAAATGGCTCTGAGCACTATGGGACTTAACATCTGAGGTCATCAGTCCCCTAGACTTAGAACTAGTGAAACCTAAATAACCTAAGGACATCACACACATCCATGCCCGAGGCAGGATTCGAACATGCGGTCGCAGCAGCAGCGCGGTTCCGGACTGAGCGGCTAGAACCGCTTTCTTCCCCATGTCCACACACCGATGTGAAATTCTGATTGCTCCTAGAGGCAAAAGTCTGAAGAGGGCTCAGGATACACGTTGGAGCGCTAGAAGCGATGCAATAAACATGACACGAAATCACTACAAAGAATTTGTGACGACGATAGAGAAGCGAACAGAAACAGACGAAAGCTTGAACACACGAACGGACGAATGTAGTTGATGGTCTTGATGAATTGATTTTAGTTTTTATGTTTCTTGGGTCTCTGGCAACTGGTGCTGCCTGAAGTGAATGATGCCCAAAATTATTTGTAGACGGAGTGCTTTAAGGTACACCAGCGGGCTCAGAAAAGAAGCGCCTGACAGAAGTTGTTGGAAGAGAAACTAAAGGAATTCATAGACGAGACTTTAATTTATGCTGAAAAGCTTGCGTGAAGAACTTACCATTTTCATTGATCCTTCAAGACGAATTAGGAGGAGGTACATTTCTTGTGACGGAATTAGAGAAGCCGGATTATAGTACTCAGCCGA
Organism: Schistocerca serialis cubense; assembly: GCF_023864345.2. NCBI lineage: Eukaryota > Metazoa > Arthropoda > Insecta > Orthoptera > Acrididae > Schistocerca > Schistocerca serialis. The sequence continues at coordinate 222,721,177 of NC_064638.1, forward strand.
TTTAAAACGAAAAATGATTTCTTCATTAAATAGCGTGACTGGTGAAATTCGAAGAAGGTTCCAGTAACTTCAGAATTTGGCCGAAAAATATGCCTCCCGAAGGCTTGCAATAACACTAAACGTCGTTGATGAAGACTGCAACTTCGACCAAACTGCTGAAGATAGAGCAAAATTTGAGTGCTTGCGTCTGTGGGCTTTCGCAACTACAATAGACAGTAAGAAAGAAATTATTTTTGAATTCGATCCGTGCTACGGCCTTTTGAAACCATGTTTGCTAGGTCGATATGCAAGAGGATAGTATGGGGGAGAGGGGGTGCTTACGTTGGATCGGCTGATGTCATTTGACGTCTATCCTACGCCTCTGACCTCGTTCGAGCTTCATTCTCGTGTGTGCGAGTGTTAGAGCAACATGACTGAGTATATATTTGCAGAACACACCCACATGAGCGTTGTGATTCGGACGCTCGCGGTAATGGAAGAGCTGCTCGTCGCCTTTATCAAGATCGTTATCCGCAACGTCCGACTCCATCGTATACCCTTTTCGCCACAATTACGCAACGGCTTCGAGAAAGCGGTACCTTGGCAGTCAGCAGGCGCGTCTGTGGTGTTCCAAGGAGAGGCCGCACACCCGAATTGGAAGAGGCCGTGCTGCATCACGTTGAAAGCAATCTGTCAATGAGTACACGAGTAATTACACGTCCAGTGGATCTTGTTCCCATCACCGTCTGGTATGTACTGCATTACAAACAACCATACAACCTCCAAAGACTACAGTCACTAATACCAAGCGATTTTGCACAACGCGTTGAGTTCTGTACGCAGGTTGTGCACCGCTGCATCCACGATTCCCTAACATTTCCACGGCGGATTCTCTTCACAGATGAACGTAAATGTACTAGGCATTGTGTTCTCAATTCTCGAAACAGCCATGTCTAGCCAGACGAAAACCCGCATGCCATGCATGTCTATTCCAAATATGGTATCAATTTGTGGACAGGTATTCTGGATGGTCACTTGATTGGACCATACATGCTTGCACCAAAGCTCGCGGGTTCCGTCTACTTGACTTTCCTGCAACAAGTATTGGACGTGTTGTTGGATGCTGTTCCATTAGACGTCCGTCAAGGCATATGGTGTCAGAATGACAGCGCATCCGTTCACTTTCCACGTCATGCTTGGGAACATCTGGACCAATGATTCGGACACAGGTGGATAGGCTGAAGCTGTCCAATCGCATGGTCTCCACGATCACAGTTAGCAAACCCTCATTTGAAAAGCACAAAAAGAGTTTAACTGTAAAAATAGTTTGTGTGAAAACTAATTTAAGTTTTCTGTTTGTTTCTTTGGATATTAATGAGTGGAAATGTGTCCGCCCCCGCTAGCTGAGTGGTCAGCGCGACAGAATGTCAATCCCAAGGGCCCGGGTTCGATTCCCGGCTGGGTCGGAGATTTTCTCCGCTCAGGTACTGGGTATTGTGTCGTCCTAATCATCATCATTTCATGCCCATCGAAGCTCAAGTCGCCGAAGTGGCGTCAAATCGAAAGACTGCACCCAGCGAACGGTTTACCCGACGGGAGGCCCTAGTCACACGACATTTATTTTGTAGTGGAAGTGTAAAGTAAATGATGTATTTGGGTCATGTCTAACAAACTGGTAGCAAACATATTGTAGCACCGAAACGGTACCTTTCTGGACAGGTGTTCCAATTCAATTTATCTATGCACCACCCTCTGCAAGTCCTAGAAGTCTGTAAGAGGAATTTTAGAGCACTCTGTATAATTAAAGCGATGATGGCCAGTGATCCATTCAGTGCAGAAGCACACCAGGCTCAAACTCTTGCTGGAATCGGCGAGATGTCGCGAGTAATAGGGCTAATGAGCAGGAGTACTACAACGCTAATATGTGGTGTAAGTTGAGAATTTCCGTCTGACAGGAGGCCTGCTAGTATCATTTGTGCCATGGTAGTAACCACTTTGTCCGGGTTGCGCATCTGCCTACTAAGACGAAGACCTGGATTCGAATCCCAGTCTAGCACAAATTTTCAAGTTGCCCAGCTGGGATAGATCAACGCCCACTGCCAGGTAAAGTCTTTAATTCCTTCGTGCCTTAATAGTTACAATGGTTATTATATATTCCTCACCGCTGCCATAAGTAATGCCAGTTGTGAGAGGAACTTTTATAAACTAAAAATGATTAAAATTAAGCTGTATAAATTCCACGTTGAGATTAACGAATCCAGAGATTTTGGCAATCAAACAAGACGTACACATTAATATTCATGAATGTATTAAAGAGTTTGAGTTGAAAAAGACACACAGAATAAAATTTTAATTCAAGAATCCATTTGAAATATAACAGAGCATCACAGATTTTTTTCCTTAATTGTAAAAATAGGAAGGAGTGGCAGATTTAGGGTTCGCACCGAATGGCAGAAATCCACGCTACGCCACCGTTAGTGGGCTACCATTTTAGGCTGTGTGACATAACGCTGGGTGTAAAATCCTACACATACCGACATTACTTTGAACGAACAAACCGTCGTAATACAAATCTAAAATTTCGCTTTCTCTTGTGTACAGAAAAGCTATCGACGAATAGATATTCTGAAAATAATCGAAAAGTTATGAGCCATTTATCAAGCAACTCAATATTCACGGAGCTGCCACCGCCTTTCTGTTGTCACAAACGACATGGCAGAAGAACATAAAACTAACTAATTCATCCAAGCATTGGTCACGTAGTAAAAGTATCATGCAACTGCTTCATCCAAGCGCCAAAGAGGCGTAAAAAGCGCGATTCGAATGCGGCGGTTGTGGCGGCAGAAGCAGCGTGACAGTAGCCGCGCGTCTGGCCAATGACACTCCTTTAACGTAGATGAATGGCGCCGTTTCGAATGGTGCGCCTGATGTAGTGCCACAGCAGAGGCATCAAAGAAGGGCACGATTGGACTTTTCCAAAAGCACCTTGTCTCAGTGGTGAGAGTAGATGGACGCTCTGCGGAGGATCCAGATTCGATTCCCGTTGCAGCTAAGGATTTTTTCTCGGTGCGGGGACTGTATCGTGGCGCACTCAGCCTCGTAATGCCAAGTACCTGCCTAATTGAGAGATCTAAGCAATGACAAAGGCCAGGAGGGTGATGGCCTAACCCCATGAACCTCAATTTCGCGTCCACATGAGGCTGCGTGGCAGAGGATGACACGGCGGTAGATCGAGGGCCTGGTCGCGAAGTATCGGTTTTGTTTCTCGTTTCATAGTCGTCAGCATTAACCAGGAAGTGCCCCGTATGACTGCTTGTTCTTAAATCCGCATGCTGCTGCTTGTTATAGCCCCAGGGATTTCCAGGCCAAGAAATTTCTAAAGGTCGTTCTTTTCTTAAAAAAAAAAAAAAGTTTGACGTAAATTATTGACTAAACTAATTTCAAACAAAAGAAATGGAAGAGAAATTTTCGTATACAAAGAATAATCTGTACATTCTGCAAGCGACGTTTCCAAATGCAACGATGTACAGTTATACCGATGCAGCAAATAAGGCGGAATGCATTGTGCCTCTGGGTTTGGGAGGAGCTACGTAATTTTGATGGAGTAGCGAAGAAGATGACGCTGACATAGGACAGGACAGGTCGAATGAAGGCTTTGTAGATGTAGTAGATGACAGATGAATGAAATTCCACCGTGTAGTCCTTAGTCGTATTTTTATGTGAAATTGCTGTTTCATGGTTATTAGCTGAAGTTGTAATCGATGAGTAGTCCCATGTATCTTCCAAACAACTTCATTGGTTCCCCTTTATTTTACTGTTACTATGTGCCTCTGTGCGTACACCGACACAGCTTCCCTCCCGCATCCCCCTATCTGCAGGTCTTAATGATTTTCGACTCTACTCTTGCACACAGTCCACTTCCTCTCTTAACACTTCTGCCCCAGGCCCCAAATTCCAGACTATGAAGCCTGTCCTGGCATATTCCCTCTTATAAACTCTTTCCAAATCCTTCCAATCCATTAGCAAATGTGAACTATCTTCCCTCCTTTTCCATTATTCCCCTACTCATTTTCCGTCTGAAATGGCGGCGCTTTACTCAGAACGTTAAAGCCTCTCACACAACAAATCAACCTCTCCTCTTGTAACTTCTTTCACTGTGGAGTTCCTTTCCGTTTCGCAAATTGCAGTGCTTTTTCCAACATCGTAGCTTTAAAATAGACGGCAGCTACCTAGCGCATTTCTGACACCATCAATGTAAACAACCTGTTTTAATAATTTCAAAACACTTTTAATTTTTCATCTTTCTTAAATTTTTTATCTCAGTTTTTATTTTAAATTTGTGTTGGCTGATGAACTGCACTCATGAGGGGCGAGGGTATGATCTAACAATAACTGAAAATGTGTTAATGTATTAGATTGCTACACAGAGGCATAAAACAACATCAAACGGAAATCACAACTCAGATATGAAACTACTGTGAAGCGTAGCATCTGATGAGTGCTCACCTCTACAGGCAGCGTGCTTATGTATGCTACTCAAGCAGTGCGGCATTCGGTTCACTAGCATCAAGGACACAGCCAAAGGCGTGTGGGGTCCAGGAGTTCCTGACTTCCCCCTCCCCTATCGCCCAAATGAAATTGAAAGATTCTATATTTAGGGTCCAGGGTCCGAACCGCCTCTGCCAACTAAATGAGATTACTAGAGATGGAATTATATGAATTTGCATGTTGCATATGCAGCTGCGTTTTTGGCTCCTTGTCACCGGTTACTGCATATTTTAAGTAAAAACTAGTGACGATGCGTATTTTCGCTCTATGTTTACAATGTAAGTAGGCTGTTTATGTTTTCTTGTTGGCAACGTTACGTAGCGCTCTGTATGAAAATCACTGGCTGTGCTGTGTGCAGTCTGTGGCTAGTTTGCATTGTTGTCTGCCATTGTAGTGTTGGGCAGCGGCAGCTGGATGTGAACAGCGCGTAGCGTTGCGCAGTTGGAGGTGAGCCGCCAGCAGTGGTGGATGTGGGGAGAGAAATGGCGGAGTTTTGAAATTTGTCATGAACTGCTATATATATTATGACTATTAAGGTAAATACATTGTTTGTTCTCTATTAAAATCTTTCATTTGCTAACTATGCTTATCAGTAGTTAGTGCCTTCCGTAGTTTGAATCTTTTATTTAGCTGGCAGTAGTGGCGCTCGCTGTATTGCAGTAGTTCGAGTAACCAAGATTTTTGTGAGGTAAGTGATTTGTGAAACGTATAGGTTAATGTTAGTCAGGGCCATTATTTTGTAGGGATTCTTGAAAGTCAGATTGCGCTGCGCTAAAAATATTGTGTGTCAGGTTAAGCACAGTCATGTATAAATTTTTCAAAGGGGACGTTCCAACAATATTTTAAAAATTTAGACGAGCAGTCTCTAGCTCCATCTAGTTTTTTTTATGTCTCACAGATTGATCGCGTCCTAGAACTGCGTGCAATCGCTAACTGAGAGACCACTGCCTGGCGAAATCATTACAGAAGAGAAACAGGAACAGGCAGACAGTGAATGCTCCTGCGCCCACGCCCCCGGTTAATCCCCTCCGCTGTCATACTGTACGCGTCGGCAACATTTAAACTACGCAAGCTTATAGTCGCACGTCCATTGTTTCAGTTTAGCTTTCTATTTACTTGTACACAGCTGAACGTGTTTACGACGTGTAGTGTGTAACGTGTTGTGCGTCATGGCGCCCGAAAGAAAAACGTCGTTTCGTGGATAGCTGACCATCCTGGAACATTTACATATGACGGAATTGTTTTATATTGTTGAGTTTGCGAGAAAAACGTTTCGTGCAAAAAAAAAAAGTTTCAAATAGACCAGCTTGTCACACGTCTTCATATCGCAGAGGGGTTGGATTGGGTTGTTAGGGGGAAGAGACCAGACAGAGAGGTCATCGGTCTCATCGGATTAGGGAAGGAAGTCGGCCGTGCCCTTTCAAAGGAACCATCCGGGCATTTTCCTGGAGCGATTTAGGGAAATCACGGAAAACCTAAATCAGGATGGCCGCACGCGGGATTGAACCGTCGTCCTCTCGAATACGAGTCCAGTGTGCTAACCACTGCGCCACTTCTCTCGGTCATATCGCAGAAATGCAGAAGAAAGGACCACGAGAACTACTTCCGACAACAGCAAGTCGCAGTAGTAGGGATTTGTCCAAAGGTAACCAAAAAAATCGGGTTTAACATGGATCTACGTGAAGCATTAATTGCTAGCAATATTCCTCTTCACAAATTTACAAACCCTATTCTCAAAGGCTTACTCCACAAATACTGTTTAAATCAAAATATACCAGATGAATCAATATTGCGTAAAAATTACATACCGACAATTTACGTAAATGTTCCGGAAGAAATACGCAATGAACTCAAGGACAGCATTATCTGGACTTCAATTGACGAAACTACAGAGACTTGTGGCGGTTACATTGCAAATTTAATTGTTGGTGCTTTAAAAGAAGAACCTTTTTCCTATTTAGCGGCCTGCAAAGAACTTGAAACAGTAAATCATCCTACGATCGCCAGATTTGTGAATGAGAGTATTAGAAAAATATTTCCAGAAACTTCTCTAGATGAAAGGGTGTTTGTGTTTATTTCAGACGCTGCTCCCTATATGATCAAAGCAAGAAAGGCCCTCCGAGTATTTTATCCCAATTTCATTCATAAGACGCGCTTTGCTCAAGGAGTACATCGCCTTGCTGAAGAAGTACCTTCCACTTTTGTGAATGTAAATAAATTGATTTCATCCACAAAGAAAGTGTTTCTAAAGGCTCCTGCTCGAATCAGTACCTACAAAGAAAAACTATCAAATGTGCTTTTACCTACTTAACCAGTGGTAACTCGTTGGGGTACGTAGGTCGAAGCTGTGGTGTTTTACAATGAATATTTCGAGGCCATTACAGGAGTAGTACACGACTTCAAATAGTGCAGAGGCTTTGGCACTTTCTCAGTGCAAGAAAGAGTTTAATGTTTCCGGTATTAAAAAGACATTGCTTTGATTAGCACTCATTTTTCCCACATGCCTGCAAGTATTAAAAAGCTTGAAACTAAAGTTCTGGCTTTGAATGAATCTATTTAGTTAATGAATAAAATTATTCTAGTGAACTTCTCATTGCAGGAGGTATTCCCAACAAAACTTAAAGAAAAGTTTGAAAACATTTTAAACAATAACCCAGGCTTTGAACCCTTGTGCTATATTAATAGTTCTGTTAATGGCACGGGTGAACTTTTACCGGAAACAGTTAAGTGCCTGCCGGCCGGAGTGGCCGTGCGGTTCTAGGCGTTACAGTCTGGAGCCGAGCGACCGCTACGGTCGCAGGTTCGAATCCTGCCTCGGGCATGGATGTGTGTGATGTCCTTAGGTTAGTTAGGTTTAATTAGTTCTAAGTTCTAGGCGACTGATGACCTCAGAAATCGCATAGTGCTCAGAGCCATTTTTTGAACCAAGTTAAGTGCTTACATAGTATCCAAATTCAGATACTGCCCAGTTACCTCAGTTAATGTAGAACAGTCCTTTTCTGCTTATAAAAATGTTTTGAGTGATCGAAGACAGAATCTTACTACCGAACATTTGGAACAGTACTTGCTCATTTATGTTTACAATAGTAGAAATATGTAAAATAAATTGTAAATATGCTTGGTCCAATAATCTTAATTAAAAGTTAAAGTTGTTCAAAAGATTTCATGAGTGTATGTTGTTTTTTTAAATAAAATATTACGGAGTTTTTGAGCGTGCACCTCTGTATGCGATATATCCCGAAGTTGTCCCTCTATATATCGACTGTTTCGCTGCGACTCACTCGCATCGCATCCGCTTGTTATCGTCAATAATAGCAAAAAAGGAACAATTCTTGGAAATTTTGCAAACTTTTAGAATAATTACTATTAAAAACAGTCTTGATCACGATTTATTTTACAAGGTGACCGGTTTCGACCACTACTGTGGTCATCTTCAGACCTACAAGATGTATACAAAGCACTAATTAGAGGGCTACATGCATTAATGAAAATACATAGAGTTATACGGCTATAAAGCTATAAAACGTTGAATTACCACTGAGTAGGAACCCCTTTCTGTTGGAGAATCACAACTGGAGAAACCAGTGCACGTCTTACTTTATATAATGGAGGCTCCACCCACTTCTGACTGCATGACGTCATTATTAACCAATGAGTTATAAGTCGAATTACAATTTAAAATTTCTTAGTTAAAAGAACATTGTCAAGAATTAGAAATAAATATACATTAAACTTAGCTTATTTAACAGCTATTGTCAATTAAAAAGCGTTAAAAATATTTAAAAATGTAGGAAAATGAACTTCAGTTTGGCAGTACATGGGTTGCCCTCTCGTGGCCTGTCAGTGAACCATTTGGAACCACTGGTTGCTATGGTGAAGTTAGACGCCGTTGCAAAGATGAAGGAGCAAGCTTTTTCCACTGAAGTTGTTGTAGAGTCGATAGTTGAACTAGTGGTTGCCATGGTGAGGACAAACGCCGATGCAAAGATGTGGCAGCAGGCTTCTTTCCAATGAAGTTGTTGCGAAGTGGAATGGAAAAGACTGTGGCGTCAGACGATGTATTATTGAGCAGCAACTTGTCTTTATTGAAACGAAAAGAGTAAGCTACAATAATCTGTAGCTGATATATATAACTCATGCTGCACAAATATGCTACGAAGTAGTTGACCGTATATATGAAATATTATCTATGAAGTTAGTATGTAGATTACAAGTGCCATTTTCTTTTATAAGGCATTGCTATTCCTCAAGTTACATACCAGTCATATAAGCAAATAAAATTGAAAAAATTTTAAAATTATAAAATTATTAAATTATGAGCCATTGTCAATAATAAAATAAAACGATGTGAATTAGCAGTCTAAAAGCATAAAAGCAATAATTCTAAAACAGATAGTCAATCATAAAATAATGTTTGGTAAAATACAATTACAATGTAAAGATAAAATATTTGCTAAAAGTCTTAATAATTTGAAAGACCTTTTTTTAAAACAAATACAGAAGAGTAGACATTCTAAAGCAGATCATCGAAAAGCTCAAAGAAATGTTTGTCTTTGAACTGAAGTTGTTCGTTTAAAACAGATAATGGATTACTTTTGTGAAGTGAAAAAATTTCAATTTCTTCTAAGGTATTTAGCAGTGGTCCTTTTGGCACAGTATGTAATATTTTCAAATTGCTAGAAATGCAACCCTCAGAATGATAGTATTCATCAAGATGTTGACCGAATATTGATTTGATACGTGCAGCACCAGTACATTGTTCTCTGAAACGTGTTAAAAAGTTTCGGCCAGTTTGGCCAATATACTGTTTCTCACAGTCATTACATATTATTTTATAAACACCTGACTTTTGGTATCTATTTGAGTCTCCAATTGTGTGTTTCAGTTTCATCTGTAGGGGGTTATTAGTTTTAAATGCTATTGCCACGCTTGTGTTCTTAAATAATTTATTTATTTTATCTGAGATAGGTGCCATGTATGTCATTTGTGTAAATCTCTTCTTGGAATTTATAACAGCATCATTTTTTTCTTGTAATTTTTTATATAACAGATCAACCTGATGGGAATTATAATTGTTAGCAACTGCTATCTGTTTTAATGTATCAATTTCCTTTTAGATTGCATCATGTTGGAGAGGTAATTTCAGTATCCTATGTATCATAGTTTTAAAAAATGCCATTTTGTATCTTAATGGATGGCATGATGTAGCATTTATTATTACGTCAGTTGATGTGGGTTTTCTATAAATAGAAATATTATGTCTTCCATTCTGTTTTGTAATTGTGAGGTCAAGGAAATTAATACTATTTTTACTTTCATGTTCTACTGTAAATACAAGTTTTGGATGTAAATTATTTAAGTTGTTAGCGAAAGCATCAATTTCTTCCTTAGAGCCGTTATATAATAGCAGTGTGTCGTCAACATATCTTTTGTAGTATATAATTTTATTTGTTATTTCTGGATTATTTTTGAAAAATTGGATTTCAACATAGTTGATGAAGATATCTGCTATAGTGCTAGCCAGGGAATTTCCCATTGCAAGTCCATCTTCTTGTATGTATATTTTATTATTAAATGAAAAATAATTAAAATCTAGAGTAATTCTTAACAGTTCAATGAATTCTACTATTTCTTTGGGGCTCATGATTTTGTGATGCGTTAAGTTATCATTAATAATAGAGATAGTCTCTTGAATAGGTATATTCGTGTAAAGATTTGTGATGTCTAACGATGCAAACCTTGCGTTTTTTGGAATATCAACATCATAAATTGACTTAGTTAATTCGAAACTATTTTTAATACTATAATTTTCATCATAAACATAGAAGGATTTTAAGATTTGATTGAGCTTTTTGTTTAGGTTGTAAGAGGGACAGTTGGTATTGTTAACAATTGGACGAATTGGTAAGTTTTGTTTGTGTAATTTGATTTGCGATCTCAACTTAGGTAAAGTGGGGTTCATAACTTTAAGTGTTATTTTATCTTTAGGTGAAAGTAAAGAGTCATTATCATCAATCAGTTTTTTAATTTTTGTTTGAAATCTTGAAGTCGGGTCTTTATTAACCTCAGTTATTCCATTAGCGTTAAAAAATTGTAAAGTTTTAGAAACATAATCATCTTCGCTAACAATGACTAGAGTATTCCCTTTTTCTGCCTTGATTTCAATAGCTTTATTAGTTATTAACTTCTGGTTGATTTGCTTTACAAGTTTTAATTCATTATTATGTTTATTTTTATCTTTTTCATTAGTAATAACATTCTTAGTTTTACATGCAATGTCACATATTTCAGACCTACTAAATTGTGCATGTTTTGCAGCGATCTTTACATCAGCAGTCACACATTTAATATTTGCATTGCTCAATTGTGGAGCTAAATTATATTTTAGGCCTTTGTTTAAAAGTGTTGTCTCGGCAGGAGTAAAAGAAATTTTGGTTAGATTGGTTACTCTTGGATGAAAGTGATGTACATTTGGTGAAACATCTTGTGAACACATATTTTGGTGACTAACAAGGGCTGCAATTTTCTTATTATGCTTATTAAAAATAGTTTCTCGCACTGCATTAATTTTCTCATCTGTAAAGTTAAGTAGCTGTGAAAATATTAATGGTGACAACTGAATGCTAGTTTTTAAATGTAAATTGTACATTTCAAGATTTAATGCATCTTTTTCTTTATATGCATCTTTAATTTCAGATCTGATCCACAGAATGCTACTCTTCTGTCGTATAAACTTTTCTATATTTGATCTGGTATTAAAACTAATTTTTACATAATTAGGAATCACATTATTCATCAGGCATTGTTTGTTAAAAGATATTTTGGTATTAAGTTTCATAATTTCAGTGTGTAACCCTCTAAACTTCTTGTAATCTCCCAATACCTGACTAGGCAATAATTGAATTACTTTTGAATGCATTATGGGAACAGCAGTGATCAATGTCTTGTAAATAATTACTATTAAAAACAGTCTTGATCACGATTTATTTTACAAGGTGACCGGTTTCGACCACTACTGTGGTCATCTTCAGACCTACAAGATGTATACAAAGCACTAATTAGAGGGCTACATGCATTAATGAAAATACATAGAGTTATACGGCTATAAAGCTATAAAACGTTGAATTACCATTGAGTAGGAACCCCTTTCTGTTGGAGAATCACAACTGGAGAAACCAGTGCACATCTTACTTTATATAATGGAGGCTCCACCCACTTCTGACTGCATGATGTCATTATTAACCAATGAGTTATAAGTCGAATTACAATTTAAAATTTCTTAGTTAAAAGAACATTGTCAAGAATTAGAAATAAATATACATTAAACTTAGTTTATTTAACAGCTATTGTCAATTAAAAAGCGTTAAAAATATTTAAAAATGTAGGAAAATGAACTTCAGTTTGGCAGTACATGGGTTGCCCTCTCGTGGCCTGTCAGTGAACCATTTGGAACCACTGGTTGCTATGGTGAAGTTAGACGCCGTTGCAAAGATGAAGGAGCAAGCTTTTTCCACTGAAGTTGTTGTAGAGTCGATAGTTGAACTAGTGGTTGCCATGGTGAGGACAAACGCCGATGCAAAGATGTGGCAGTAGGCTTCTTTCCAATGAAGTTGTTGCGAAGTGGAATGGAAAAGACTGTGGCGTCAGACGATGTATTATTGAGCAGCAACTTGTCTTTATTGAAACGAAAAGAGTAAGCTACAATAATCTGTAGCTGATATATATAACTCATGCTGCACAAATATGCTACGAAGTAGTTGACCGTATATATGAAATATTATCTATGAAGTTAGTATGTAGATTACAAGTGCCATTTTCTTTTATAAGGCATTGCTATTCCTCAAGTTACATACCAGTCATATAAGCAAATAAAACTGAAAAAATTTTAAAATTATAAAATTATTAAATTATGAGCCATTGTCAATAATAAAATAAAACGATGTGAATTAGCAGTCTAAAAGCATAAAAGCAATAATTCTAAAACAGATAGCCAATCATAAAATAATGTTTGGTAAAATACAATTACAATGTAAAGATAAAATATTTGCTAAAAGTCTTAATAATTTGAAAGACCTTTTTTTAAAACAAATACAGAAGAGTAGACATTCTCCAACAGAAAGGGGTTCCTACTCAATGGTAATTCAACGTTTTATAGCTTTATAGCCGTATAACTATGTATTTTCATTAATGCATGTAGCCCTCTAATTAGTGCTTTGTATACATCTTGTAGGTCTGAAGATGACCACAGTAGTGGTCGAAACCGGTCACCTTGTAAAATAAATCGTGATCAAGACTGTTTTTAATAGTAATTATTTACAAGACATTGATCACTGCTGTTCCCATAATGCATTCAAAACTAATTCAATTATTGCCTAGTCAGGTATTGGGAGATTACAAGAAGTTTAGAGGGTTACACACTAAAATTATGAAACTTAATACCAAAATATCTATTAACAAACAATGCCAGATGAATAATGTGATTCCTAATTATGTAAAAATTAGTTTTAATACCAGATCAAATATAGAAAAGTTTATACGACAGAAGAGTAGCATTCTGTGGATCAGATCTGAAATTAAAGATGCATATAAAGAAAAAGATGCATTAAATCTTGAAATGTACAATTTACATTTAAAAATTAGGATTCAGTTGTCACCATTAATATTTTCACAGCTACTTAACTTTACAGATGAGAAAATTAATGCAGTGCGAGAAACTATTTTTAATAAGCATAATAAGAAAATTGCAGCCCTTGTTAGTCACCAAAATATGTGTTCACAAGATGTTTCACCAAATGTACATCACTTTCATCCAAGAGTAACCATTCTAACCAAAATTTCTTTTACTCCTGCCGAGACAACACTTTTAAACAAAGGCCTAAAATATAATTTAGCTCCACAATTGAGCAATGCAAATATTAAATGTGTGACTGCTGGTGTAAAGATTGCTGCAAAACATGCACAATTTAGTAGGTCTGATATATGTGACATTGCACGTAAAACTAAGAATGTTATTACTAATGAAAAAGATAAAAATAAACATAATAATGAATTAAAACTTGTAAAGCAAATCAACCAGAAGTTAATAACTAATAAAGCTATTGCAATCAAGGCAGATAAAGGGAATACTCTAGTCATTGTTAGCGAAGATGATTATGTTTCTAAAACTTTACAATTTCTTAACACTAATGGAATAACTGAGTTAATAAAGACCCGACTTCAAGATTTCAAACAAAAATTAAAAAACTGATTGATGATAATGACTCTTTACTTTCACCTAAAGATAAAATAACACTTAAAGTTATGAACCCCACTTTACCTAAGTTGAGATCGCAAATCAAATTACACAAACAAAACTTACCAATTCGTCCAATTGTTAACAATACCAACTGTCCCTCTTACAACCTAAACAAAAAGCTCAATCAAATCTTAAAATCCTTCTATGTTTATGATGAAAATTATAGTATTAAAAATAGTTTCGAATTAACTAAGTCAATTTATGATGTTGATATTCCAAAAAACGCAAGGTTTGCATCGTTAGACATCACAAATCTTTACACGAATATACCTATTCAAGAGACTATCTCTATTATTAATGATAACTTAATGCATCACAAAATCATGAGCCCCAAAGAAATAGTAGAATTCATTGAACTGTTAAGAATTACTCTAGATTTTAATTATTTTTCATTTAATAATAAAATATACATACAAGAAGATGGACTTGCAATGGGAAATTCCCTGGCTAGCACTATAGCAGATATCTTCGTCAACTATGTTGAAATCCAATTTTTCAAAAATAATCCAGAAATAACAAATAAAATTATATACTACAAAAGATATGTTGACGACACACTGCTATTATATAATGGCTCTAAGGAAGAAATTGATGCTTTCGCTAACAACTTAAATAATTTACATCCAAAACTTGTATTTACAGTAGAACATGAAAGTAAAAATAGTATTAATTTCCTTGACCTCACAATTACAAAACAGAATGGAAGACATAATATTTCTATTTATAGAAAACCCACATCAACTGACGTAATAATAAATGCTACATCATGCCATCCATTAAGATACAAAATGGCATTTTTTAAAACTATGATACATAGGATACTGAAATTACCTCTCCAACATGATGCAATCTAAAAGGAAATTGATACATTAAAACAGATAGCAGTTGCTAACAATTATAATTCCCATCAGGTTGATCTGTTATATAAAAAATTACAAGAAAAAAATGATGCTGTTATAAATTCCAAGAAGAGATTTACACAAATGACATACATGGCACCTATCTCAGATAAAATAAATAAATTATTTAAGAACACAAGCGTGGCAATAGCATTTAAAACTAATAACCCCCTACAGATGAAACTGAAACACACAATTGGAGACTCAAATAGATACCAAAAGTCAGGTGTTTATAAAATAATATGTAATGACTGTGAGAAACAGTATATTGGCCAAACTGGCCGAAACTTTTTAACACGTTTCAGAGAACAATGTACTGGTGCTGCACGTATCAAATCAATATTCGGTCAACATCTTGATGAATACTATCATTCTGAGGGTTGCATTTCTAGCAATTTGAAAATATTACATACTGTGCCAAAAGGACCACTGCTAAATACCTTAGAAGAAATTGAAATTTTTTCACTTCACAAAAGTAATCCATTATCTGTTTTAAACGAACAACTTCAGTTCAAAGACAAACATTTCTTTGAGCTTTTCGATGATCTGCTTTAGAATGTCTACTCTTCTGTATTTGTTTTAAAAAAAGGTCTTTCAAATTATTAAGACTTTTAGCAAATATTTTATCTTTACATTGTAATTGTATTTTACCAAACATTATTTTATGATTGACTATCTGTTTTAGAATTATTGCTTTTATGCTTTTAGACTGCTAATTCACATCGTTTTATTTTATTATTGACAATGGCTCATAATTTAATAATTTTATAATTTTAAAATTTTTTCAATTTTATTTGCTTATATGACTGGTATGTAACTTGAGGAATAGCAATGCCTTATAAAAGAAAATGGCACTTGTAATCTACATACTAACTTCATAGATAATATTTCATATATACGGTCAACTACTTCGTAGCATATTTGTGCAGCATGAGTTATATATATCAGCTACAGATTATTGTAGCTTACTCTTTTCGTTTCAATAAAGACAAGTTGCTGCTCAATAATACATCGTCTGACGCCACAGTCTTTTCCATTCCACTTCGCAACAACTTCATTGGAAAGAAGCCTGCTGCCACATCTTTGCATCGGCGTTTGTCCTCACCATGGCAACCACTAGTTCAACTATCGACTCTACAACAACTTCAGTGGAAAAAGCTTGCTCCTTCATCTTTGCAACGGCGTCTAACTTCACCATAGCAACCAGTGGTTCCAAATGGTTCACTGACAGGCCACGAGAGGGCAACCCATGTACTGCCAAACTGAAGTTCATTTTCCTACATTTTTAAATATTTTTAACGCTTTTTAATTGACAATAGCTGTTAAATAAGCTAAGTTTAATGTACATTTATTTCTAATTCTTGACAATGTTCTTTTAACTAAGAAATTTTAAATTGTAATTCGACTTATAACTCATTGGTTAATAATGACATCATGCAGTCAGAAGTGGGTGGAGCCTCCATTATATAAAGTAAGATGTGCAGTGGTTTCTCCAGTTGTGATTCTCCAACAGAAAGGGGTTCCTACTCAATGGTAATTCAACGTTTTATAGCTTTATAGCTGTATAACTCTATGTATTTTCATTAATGCATGTAGCCCTCTAATTAGTGCTTTGTATACATCTTGTAGGTCTGAAGATGACCACAGTAGTGGTCGAAACCGGTCACCTTGTAAAATAAATCGTGATCAAGACTGTTTTTAATAGTAATTATTTACAAGACATTGATCACTGCTGTTCCCATAATGCATTCAAAAGTATACTTTTAGAAAATAATCTCAGAAAGGCCCATTCCTAACCTGTATCAGAAAGTATTCAGAAAATGATATCACCTTTCTAAATGTACCGATTTTTCGCGTGGCCGGCGCTCTTCCTCGTAATTGATATGCACAGGATCGACTTTTAGATATAAAGCACTACCATGATTTTTATTGTTTTATATTGCACATTTCGACACTTTTCATGCATTTTAAACATTTTCGTGAAAATTTTGATGCATATTTTAAAGTTTTTATGATGCATATAATACGGTCTTTGGAGATTACCCACGACATAGTTTCCGAGAAATGAAATTGAAAGATATTTTGATCGTCAATCATATGACGAAAAGAGGACATTCAATATCGATACTCAACAAGGCGAAAGATAGATATCGATAGCACTACCGGCCGTTACCCATCCCAGCCAAGACCAACTACCATTCGTTGTTAGGCCTCAGATGAGCTGAGTTATTGTTATGTTACTCACTTCGGTTCTTACTTGCAGTTGAATTTAATGTAAGTGCCACCGTTTATTGCTTTTCTGCCGTGGGCTGTTGTGATAGTTTCCAACACAGAGGTAACCCGATTCTGATTCGTCCACTAGCGATATGACAAGTTAAAAATATGTGCGTACTACTACTGAGCCTAATTACTTATCTACAGCAGTTTAATGTTAGCACTAGAATCGTTATTTGGAGCATGGTAGAGCTTTGGTGTTGCAGTATTTCAGTACCTCATAAGGCAGCGGAGCATTAAACATCATTACAAATAACGTCAAATTAATATCACTGCATAAAAATACACTTGGAATTGTCCGAGTCGCCCAAAAGTTGCATTGATCAAGAGAAACAGTGTCTAAACGGCGATAGTTGCATTTCTTTAAAAAGTTTGCTCAGTATTCTATCATTAGTTGCCCAAACGGCAAAATATCACTCAATCCGGTCGCCCTGGCAGTAGTCAGTTATGAAAATCAGTTCGGATATGAAGCGATTGGGAGTGGTTTGTGGAGAGCGGAAGAGGAATGTGATGACAGCACATTCTATAGTTTTTTTCGTTTCTAACAGATTTTTTTCAGCGGACTGCTTGAATTCTTCCGAGCGGACTGCGCCCTACATCCCTACCCTACAACCCCCTCCCCCCCCCCCCCCAAACTTCTTTAAAGTTTGTTTACTCTCATGTGTTAGTATAAACACTGAAGCCATAATTTCCACACACAATTAACTCTTAAAATATGCATCCATTCCGTCTTTTGTTGTGACGCATTTTACATGTATTTTATCTTATTTTAAGTTAATTTACAATAGCGAGTTTCTCCAAATTCTATACCGACGAGGGAAGCTCTACTCTTTGAGTTGCTGAGCTGTCAGTTCCTGGATTCAGGAGGCGAGGTGATTCGAATCCTCCGCCGGCAGCTTAGAAAATAGTTTTGCGTGCTTTCCCATTTTCAACTGAGGTATATTCCGAGGCTGGTGACTTAGTACAGGCCACAGCCAACTCATTCCGAATATCTTTCTTTCCTGACAGATTCCAATTCCCTTAAAGATGCAGTCCCACTGCTTAAATGAAAATACCCGCATTCAAATCAAGCTGAACATCTTTCCGGGTACTCCCAGCACTAAAACCGATGTTGTTGTTGTTGTGGTCTTCAGTCCTGAGACTGGTTTGATGCAGCTCTCCATGCTACTCTATCCTGTGCAAGCTTCTTCATCTCCCAGTACTTACTGCAACCTAAATCCTTCTGAATCTGCTTAGTGTATTCATCTCTTGGTCTCCCTCTAAGATTTTTACCCTCCACGCTGCCCTCCAATGCTAAATTTGTGATCCCTTGATGCCTCAGAATATGTCCTACCAACCGATCCCTTCTTTTTGTCAAGTTGTGCCACAAACTCCTCTTCTCCCCAATTCTATTCAATACCTCCTCATTAGTTATGTGATCTACCCATCTAATCTTCAGCATTCTTCTGTAGCACCACATTTCGAAAGCTTCTATTCTCTTCTTGTCCAAACTACTCGTATTTATCGTCCATGTTTCACTTCCATACATGGCTACACTCCATAGAAATACTTTCAGGAACGACTTCCTGACACTTAAATCTATACTCGATGTTAACAAATTTCTCTTCTTCCGAAACGCTTTCCTTGCCATTGCCAGTCTACATTTTATATCTTTTCTACTTCGACCATCATTAGTTATTTTGCTCCCCAAATAGCAAAACTCCTTTACTACTTTAAGTGTCTCATTTCCTAATCTAATTCCCTCAGCATCACCAGGCTTAATTCGACTACATTCCATTATCCTCGTTTTGCTTTTGTTGATGTTCATCTTATATCCTCCTTTCAAGACACTGTCCATTCCGTTCAGCTGCTTTTACAAGTCCTTTGCTGTCTCTAAAAAAACTATAAAATAAATAAATAAAAATCTAAATTCTCCTCATTTAGGCTAATGCATTTGTCTATTCTTGATCACTTCTTCATCTCGTATCCAGATTGTAGGAAGAGGAGTGTGAAATGACCTTGGAGGCTGAAGATTGGAACATAACTGCTTCTGAGCGGTTTGTGAAAATACAGCACTCCTGAGCAATGAGGTAATATCTCTGATTAGTGAAAATTCCGAAATCATTGTCGAATAATACGGTTTATAGTTCAGTATGGAAATTTTCAGAATAAATCAAAATCACGATCCTTGTTGCTGTTCCCGTTAACAAATCGGACCACACCCCCGACCACCCCCACCTCCCCCCCCTTTGATAAAATCCCGGCTGCATCCTTGCTAGTAGCAGAACTGTGACAGATTATATCGTGTCAGAAGAATTTCTTGAATCACTTGGAGATATCACCTATTTCCTTTTGTAGTGCTTCCAGTGTGTTGTGAGTAACCTTCCTTTTACATTCCCTCCTAAATATATTAAAGAGAGTCGGCGAACAGGCCAAAGGGACCATCCAATGCTGATCTGCCGCTGTGGCATCCTCTGCTATATGCCCTCGTTTGGATGCCATGTGGAGGGGCATGGTTTCACCACAAGGCTCTCCTGCCCTTTGTCAAATTACTAGACCTCTGAATCGCTACTTCTCATTCAAGCAAGCTCCTTTGGCTTCTCGACGCTAAGTGCATCCTGTTCCAGTCCTCCCACCAAGAAAAATCTCGGGAAGTACCGGGAACTGAACCCGGATCTTCTGCATGGCTATCAGACGCACTGACCACTCAGTTACGGAGGCGAGGCCTTATTTCATTAATTGTTGTTGTTGTTTTTTGGGGGGGAGGAGACCAGACAGCGAGGTCATCGGTCTCATCGGGTTATGAAAGGACGGGGAAGGAAGTTGGCCGTGCCCTTTGAAAGGAACCATCCCGGCATTTGCCTGGAGCGATTTAGGGAAATAACGGAAAACCTAAATCAGGATGGCCGGACGCGGGATTGAACCGTCGTCCTCCCGAATGCGAGTCCAGTGCGCTAACTACGGCGCCACCTCGCTCGGTGCAATATTTCATTAATTCTACGACCTTCAGAACACGTATTTATTTCTAATCGAGACAATTGTGCCTGATTAAATCTGTCTGACTCACGTCAAGTGATGTAGTTCTGAGTAATGCGGTCTACTATCTACAGTCAGATTAGTCACCAACGGGCGTTAAGGCATCCTGGGTGTGACAGGAAGTCTCTATTGCCCTTTCTGTAATCCTCCCGCGCAAATGTCAGGCAGATGTTTCAAGCGGGTGGGTGACACCACTGCGGCAAAAGTAAGTTTAGTAATGAGAAAGTTACCTCATTGTGACATTCAGTAGCGTTTTGCGTCAGCTGGTTTGAACACGATAAGTACGTGGGACAATGATTGATTCCTCTGTCGATATTAGTTGCCGAGGAATAGACTACTACGTTGCAATCCGGCACAACCTGGTCATATTGTAAATGAAGTAATCAACCAGGAGGCGAAATTTTTATCTAACGGAAACGTATGCAAGCAATGCCTTCGTTGTATACAGCGTGTCGTCGTAGCATCTCCGGCGATCTTGTTATCCTACGACTACATTTACTGTGTTCTGGTCTGATGTACCACGTATCTCTATTGAACAAGTTTATTTAATTAAGGTGGCTAAATATGACGTCATGCCCTGAAAATTTGCCTGGAATGCGGAACAACCCAGTTATTAAGTCTGTTTTTGTCTTCTAAACAGGAATGTTAATAAATAATTACACACCTAATAGGAATACGTAGCAAGATGGAGCAGTTGTTAAGACACTGAAAAAGTGTTTAGATCGAGTGGTGGATTTAATCCCTAA
Source organism: Schistocerca serialis cubense (assembly GCF_023864345.2). Lineage (NCBI taxonomy): Eukaryota > Metazoa > Arthropoda > Insecta > Orthoptera > Acrididae > Schistocerca > Schistocerca serialis. Next base: position 222,741,933 of record NC_064638.1, read on the forward strand.
GCATTCAATCTAAGTTTGGTCCTGGAGTCCTTTTGGAAAATATTAAATTTGCTGCACCAATGACCGATCTCTACCTGATGGACTTACTTAATGACTCTTTACAGGAAAGGAAAATATCTGCCTGCTTGAAGACGGTCAATGTAGGAATTATTTAGAAATCAAAGGACGAGGCCTCAACAGACCCGAAATCATACAGACCACTCTGTCTACTGAATGTGCTAGGCAAGGTCCTGAAGAGGCTGCAGTCACTTACACAGCTTCCGGGCCTCAGTCCACATCAGTATGAGTTTAGACGGTACAACTGTATCGACGATCCAGTAGATAACTCAGAACACACAGAACAGGTATGTGGTGGTAATATTAATTGACACATCTGGCGCTTTTATCGATCTTCATATACCTGCGCTATTCGCAAAGTTAAGCCAAACGCAAATCCCAACACCTTTATAAAACAGCTTTCTCGACTATTGCAGAGACATAATTGAAGAATGGTGAGCGGGCCACCGAAGGGTTGTCAAGAAAATCACCAACAATACCCACAGGGGTCCGTATGTGGACCCATATTCTGGGACATTGGCTATTGAGCCGCTGATAGACAACCTAGACAGAGATGATAGAGGTTGTAATTGTATCGAGAAACTCAAGAAAAGGCTACGCAGCTCTTCGTAGACATCAATGAATGGCTTAACAACAATAAATTAATAATTACAGCTAATAAAACGGTGTACGTACTACTGAAAAACGAACTTAGAAGAAACCCCAGCATCAAGCTAGAAAAAACAACCTTTCCACGCAAAGAAGTGACAAGATATGTAGGTTTACACATTGACGACAAACTGAAGTTCACAGACTGATGACGACAAAGCAATGATAATAACGCATAAATTTGCAAGACTAAATACTACAAAAGACATACTACTCATAAAGGCAATCGGTAAATATCATATCACGCTGTTTGAATCCATAGTTCGCTTTGCAACGAGCGCTTGTGCGCATCGACTGAGGCTTGCAACACATAAAATTATTGTGAGACGTGGCCAAAGGAGCATGCTCAGGATGTCTAGTGCCTTCGGCACAACATCGATGGAGGCACTATGCGTAGTGATGGGAATGTGCCCCATTGACATCACCATCCGTCAAAGAGCAGAAGCGTGCTAATAGAAGAAAGGCAGACGCGACAAGGCATTAGAAATTATGGGACGGGACACCACAGAAAGGTGCCAGCTAAACCGCTGGCGAAATTGTACCTGGCAGAGAGAATGGGATTTGACAAAAGGGCATCGGCTCTACACCTTTTCCCCGAACATCAAGGAACGAATGAGGCTAAAACATATAGATCGCGCACTTGGCTTGGTCCATGCTCAGAACACTTCCATCGGTTTGATCTCAGACGAAGCGGAGAGCTAGAATCTCCTAAACATGTCACTTTACACCAAGAAAGACTCACACATATGCGACCCCGAACTGAGTGCGACAACATAGGAGAAATTCTACGATGGCCGGACGATTGGTGCATAATGAATGACACAACAAATAATACGTCACTCACGTTACACAAATTATCGAAACAAGAACAATCAGGCACAGAAGTAAGAGCAAACACACAAACAACGGGGACAGGGTACTTGGAACGACGTACACAGACACAGACTCGGGAGACTCAGATGATGAAACATAAACGAACAGTGAGATTAACATTCGGACCTAGATATAAGATAAGACTAAATTAAAGAAAACAGAAATGGATACAATATTTTAATATACATAGAAACGTCTTGAATAATAGACGTGATGTAAATGATTACTAATCTTAGGTGAAGTAATGCCTGTAATGTAAATGGTACGATTGGTTATTAAGTTTAGATAAGGTTTTACCTTACAGACAATACAAATATCATGCACACAATAAGTAGAAATAAGAAGGTCAAATATGAACAAATAATTTACCGATCATGCCCTGTGTAAAGCACATATTGCCTGTAACAAGTGTAGTATAAGAGTAATCCAAATACAGGTCTGTACACACAAATTTATCAGATGAATATTAAAGATATATTTTGTACGCTACCTCGAATGAGAATGGCTCGACGAATTGCCAAGTCTTCAAACCCGAGGAAGCTAGGTGGTGGGATGTCCACTACAAATCTATGTACTTTCTTACCATCTTTCATTTCTCCTTCTTAACTGCAATAATTGTGTTATTTCAGAAAAATTTTCCGAATTTATATGTTACAAAGTTATAATATGTCATAATCCATTTTCTATCTTTCTAAATTCCTATCTTCTGTTCAAAAATCGTTAACTTTAATATTTTCAAATCTTAACTACTTTTAAGTATGTTCTTACTTAAAGCTAAAATATTATTAATTCTTATTACAAATAAGAAATATCAAGTAAGTCTCACATTCTGTACATGTACAATTTAAAATGTGACATTTCTTTGTTGCAACTACGTGGCGGATGATTTGTAGATGACCGCAAATAAAATAAAAATAATACAGGCGAACTTTTCAACATGTAATATGCCAATGTTTGACTCGCATCCAGTAGAGGACTTTGGGATTAGCAGCTTCAGTGCTCTGTGACACGTGTTAGAAACTGAAAGGGGACTGTCGTATTTGCCATGACGATTTTCAAGTAGTTTTGTCTATAAATGAGAATGAAGTTGCAAATTTGATAAATGTACTCAGCCTCTGTAATACGGCGTTCTTTGGCCAGAGAGATTACTTCATTTGGAAGAGAGTACTAATGTGTGTTGGACGGTGGGGCTATGTACTTGTTTTGTTGGAAGCTGATCTGCCTTGTAGTGGAGGCTGCATTATTTAAAAAGGATTTTGTAACAATATGTTTTGAGGGAAAACACTGAGGAAATTAGATGATATGAATGGAAGAACGACAAAAGCCAATTTTTAATAATCCAGTCTTTTTGTATTTGTAACTATGTAGATCTTTATTCTTAGAACACTGCGTGTGGTAGGAGTTTGCTGTAGAAATTTTATAATGAGACATATGGTTTTGTCTTATTGTTGAAACAAGTGTCAAGGAAGATAACTGTACACGAGAAAGTTATTGAGGAATGTTTTGTTAACTTGTCTAGATGTGAGAACTTTATGAAAAGGTGTTGTTTTTATGGCTTCATGAAGCATACTGAAACCCGAAGTCTTTGTTCTCTTTTATCAGCCGTTAAGATCAGTCCCGCATTGGCATCTTTTTTCATTAAACCTTGCCGGCCGAAGTGGCCGTGCTGTTCTAGGCGCTGCAGTCCGGAACCGCGAGACCGCTAATGTCGCGGGTTTGAATCCTGCCTCGGGCGTGGATGTGTGTGATGTCCTTAGGTTAGTTAGGTTTAACAAGTTCTAAGTTCTAGGGGACTAATGACCTCAGAAGTTGAGTCCCATAGTGCTCAGAGCCATTTTAACCATTTCTTTAATAATTCTTTTTCCACACTCGCATTGCACATCGCGAGTTGTGTTCTGAGAAGCATTTTTATGAAAATTAATAAGATACTGTCTTGCATTGCTCGTCGCAAGTACGCAAATGAAATTTGACTTTTGATTACCTCATCATTATCCTAATAATGACAGGTTGCAGAGCAGACGAGCGTTGCGTGCGCGCAGGTATTCCAATACATTTAATTACCACCAAAGTCCATGTCCCTTATAAGGCGCAGTGATTGTCAGAGTGTTTTTGTGAAAATATCAGCGTCAGTTCTGAGTCTTAACGTTAGTAAAAGATTTCAGTAAAGTGGCTATCATGTGAATTTTCAAGCAGTTTTATCGGAAAGTCGGATGCTTTAATTTTTATGTTCATTTGCACTGAAACTACAATAACAGTTCTGATATAGTGATTGTTTATAAGACTAAGATAAAGATAAACTATATTCAGGGCCAATATTTTAATACGAGTAATATGTTTTACAGTCAGATGACACATGTAAATTTCACTGAAAACGGATTGTTTTTTCGTGGAAGAATTCTTTGATGTACCGGCTAGCCTGGATTTCGCATCAAGTAGCGTGAGCTCCACATATTTCCGTTCAGAATTAAATTTTCACGTATTTCTGTTGCACTGCACCGAAACTTGGCACATTCTGATATCAAAATAAGTTTTATCAATTTTCCACATACCGACTTCAGACTTACAAACAGGAGTTTACGTTTGACACATTACTTTCAAAACTAATGACAAATAACACTCTTTCGCACAGCAGTTGCTTGTTATAGGCATGCCAGACGTTTATTTATCAAATGAGAGCAAAGTATAAAAACTAATTCCACTAGTTTGGCTGGCCACAACGCAAGTGGAATAGTTACAAATCTTGCAAAGCCAAGTCTATGTCCTCCCAGTCCACTGATAACAGGTGTGGTGTCCTACCCAGTAAACAATCGAATCGGTGCTGCTAAGCAACAAGCAAGTTTGTGCCACGTTTGCTAACACATGCGGGGTATTACTGTTGGAAACCAGTTAGAATGCAAAATTGACCATATTTATCATGGAATAACTACATGCTGTGATCAAGGACGACCAAGTGCCGAAAATTACTATTCCTTTCATCGTCATTGTTGTTAGATTGTCTTTAGTGTATAATTCCTGTGCCAGTGTATGGTTGGAGGAAACACAAACACCATTAAAACAGACGACTGGTGTCAGACACGTGAAATACTTAGTATGTGACTGATATCCCTATCTTCATAAATAATGCTATACCAGTATGTTGCGTAACACGCTAGCAGTCGTCTTCTTTTCGAGCGCCGGCTGCTGTGGACGAGCGATTCTAGGCGCTTCAATCCGGAAACCGCGCTGCTGCTACGCTCGCAGGTTCGAATCCTGCCTCGGGCATGGATGTGTGTGATGCCCTTAGATTATTTAGGTTTAAGTAGTTCTAAATCTAGGGGACTGATGACCTCAGATGTTAAGTCCCATTGTGCTTAGAGCCATCTAAATCATCTTTTCGTGCCTTTCAGGAAGGAGCAAAGACATAATTTGTTATGTACAGATGTGATAAACTCAGCTGCTATTTTCGTTTATATTTTGTAAATCAAGAGTTAAATTCAAAATGGTTAAAATGGCTCTGAGCACTTTGGGACTGAACATCTGAGGTCATCAGTCCCCTAGACTTCGAACTACTTAAACCTAACTAACCTAAGACATCACACACATCCATGCCCGAGGCACGATTCGAACCTGCGACCGTAGCAGCAGCGCAGTTCCGGACTGAAGCTACTAGAGCCGCTCGGCTAGAGCGGCCGGCAAGAGTTAAGTGTATCGCAAAAGTACTCGTTCTTCATCTACATCTACATCTACATCTACATTGATACTCCGCAAGCCACCCAACGGTGTGTGGCGAAGGGCACTTTACGTGCCACTGTCATTACCTCCCTTTCCTGTTCCAGTCGCGTATGGTTCGCGGGAAGAACGACTGTCTGAAAGCCTCCGTGCGCGCTCTAATCTCTCTAATTTTACATTCGTGATCTCCTCGGGAGGTATAAGTAGGGGGAAGCAATATATTCGATACCTCATCCAGAAACGCACCCTCTCGAAACCTGGCGAGCAAGCTACACCGCGATGCAGAGCGCCTCTCTTGCAGAGTCTGCCACTTGAGTTTATTAAACATCTCCGTAACGCTATCACGGTTACCAAATAACCCGGTGACGAAACGCGCCGCTCTTCTTTGGATCTTCTCTATCTCCTCCGTCAACCCGACCTGGTACGGATCCCACACTGATGAGCAATACTCAAGTATAGGTCGAACGAGTGTTTTGTAAGCCACCTCCTTTGTTGATGGACTACATTTTCTAAGCACTCTCCCAATGAATCTCAACCTGGTACCCGCCTTACCAACAATTAATTTTATATGATCATTCCACTTCAAATCGTTCCGCACGCATACTCCCAGATATTTTACAGACATAACTGCTACCAGTGTTTGTTCCGCTATCATATAATCATACAATAAAGGATCCTTCTTTCTATGTATTCGCAATACATTACATTTGTCTATGTTAAGGGTCAGTTGCCACTCCCTGCACCAAGTGCCTATCCGCTGCAGATCTTCCTGCATTTCGCTACAATTTTCTAATGCTGAAACTTCTCTGTATACTACAGCATCATCCGCGAAAAGCCGCATGGAACTTCCGACACTATCTACTAAGTCATTTATATATATTGTGGAAAGCAATGGTCCCATAACACTCCCCTGTGGCACGCCAGAGGTTACTTTAACGTCTGTAGACGTCTCTCCATTGATAACAACATGCTGTGTTCTGTTTGCTAAAAACTCTTCAATCCAGCCACACAGCTGGTCTGATATTCCGTAGGCTCTTACTTTGTTTATCAGGCGACAGTGCGGAACTGTATCGAACGCCTTCCGGAAGTCAAGAAAAATAGCATCTACCTGGGAGCCTGTATCTAATATTTTCTGGGTCTCATGAACAAATAAGGCGAGTTGGGTCTCACACGTTCGCTGTTTCCGGAATCCATGTTGATTCCTACATAGTAGATTCTGGGTTTCCAGAAATGACATGATACGCGAGCAAAAAACATGTTCTAAAATTCTACAAGAGATCGACGTAAGAGATATTGGTCTATAGTTTTGCGCATCTGCTCGACGACCCTTCTTGAAGACTGGGACTATCTGTGCTCTTTTCCAATCATTTGGAACCCTCCGTTCCTCTAGAGACTTGCGGTACACGGCTGTTAGAAGGGGGGCAAGTTCTTTCGCGTACTCTGTGTAGAATCGAATTGGTATCCCGTCAGGTCTAGTGGACTTTCCTCTATTGAGTGATTCCAGTTGCTTTTCTATTCCTTGGACACTTATTTCGATGTCAGCCATTTTTTCGTTTGTGCGAGGATTTAGAGAAGGAACTGCAGTGCGGTCTTCCTCTGTGAAACAGCTTTGGAAAAAGGTGTTTAGCATTTCAGCTTTACGCGTGTCATCCTCTATTTCAATGTCATCATCATCCCATAGTGTCTGGATATGCTGTTTCGAGCCACTTACTGATTTAACGTAAGACCAGAACTTCCTAGGATTTTCTGTCAAGTCGGTACATAGAATTTTACTTTCGAATTCAATGAACGCTTCACGCATAGCCCTCCTTACGCTAACTTTGACATCGTTTAGCTTCTGTTTGTCTGAGAGGTTTTGGCTGCGTTTAAACTTGGAGTGGAGCTCTCTTCGCTTTCGCAGTAGTTTCCTAACTTTGTTGTTGTACCACGGTGGGTTTTTCCCGTCCCTCACAGTTTTACTCGGCACGTACCTGTCTAAAACGCATTTTACGATTGCCTTGAACTTTTTCCATAAACACTCAACATTGTCAGTGTCGGAACAGAAATTTTCGTTTTGATCTCTTAGGTAGTCTGAAATCTGCCTTCTATTACTCTTGCTAAACAGATAAACCTTCCTCCCTTTTTTTATATTCCTATTAACTTCCATATTCAGGGATGCTGCAACGGCCTTATGATCACTGATTCCCTGTTCTGTACATACAGAGTCGAAAAGTTCGGGTCTGTTTGTTATCAGTAGGTCCAAGATGTTATCTCCACGAGTCGGTTCTCTGTTTAATTGCTCGAGGTAATTTTCGGATAGTGCACTCAGTATAATGTCACTCGATGCTCTGTCCCTACCACCCGTCCTAAACATCTGGGTGTCCCAGTCTATATCTGGTAAATTGAAATCTCCACCTAAGACTATAACATGCTGAGAAAATTTTTGTGAAATGTATTCCAAATTTTCTCTCAGTTGTTCTGCCACTAATGCTGCTGAGTCGGGAGGTCGGTAAAAGGAGCCAATTATTAACCTAGTTCGGTTGTTTAGTGTAACCTCCACCCATAATAATTCACAGGAACTATCCACTTCTACTTCACTACAGGATAAACTACTACTAACAGCGACGAACACTCCACCACCGGTTGCATGCAATCTATCCTTTCTAAACACCGTCTGTACCTTTGTAAAAATTTCGGCAGAATTTATCTCTGGCTTAAGCCAGCTTTCTGTACCTATAACGATTTCAGCTTCGGTGCTTTCTATCAGCGCTTGAAGTTCCGGTACTTTACCAACGCAGCTTCGACAGTTGACAATTACAATACCGATTGCTGCTTGGTCCCCGCATGTCCTGACTTTGCTCCGCACCCGTTGAGGCTGTTGCCCTTTCTGTACTTGCCCAAGGCCATCTAACCTAAAAAACCGCCCAGCCCACGTCACACAACCCCTGCTACCCGTGTAGCCGCTTGTTGCGTGTAGTGGACTCCTGACCTATCCAGCGGAACCCGAAACCCCACCACCCTATGGCGCAAGTCGAGGAATCTGCAGCCCACACGGTCGCAGAACCGTCTCAGCCTCTGATTCAGACCCTCCACTCGGCTCTGTACCAAAGGTCCGCAGACAGTCCTGTCGACGATGCTGCAGATGGTGAGCTCTGCTTTCATCCCGCTAGCGAGACTGGCAGTCTTCACCAAATCAGATAGCCGCCGGAAGCCAGAGAGGATTTCCTCCGATCCATAGCGACACACATCATTGGTGCCGACATGAGCAATCACCTGCAGATGGGTGCACCCTGTACCCTTCATGGCATCCGGAAGGACCCTTTCCACATCTGGAATGACTCCCCCCGGTATGCACACGGAGTGCACATTGGTTTTCTTCCCCTCTCTTGCTGCCATTTCCCTAAGGGGCCCCATTACGCGCCTGACGTTGGAGCTCCCAACTACCAGTAAGCCCACCCTCTGCAACTGCCCTGATCTTGCAGACTGAGGGGCAACCTCTGGAACAGGACAAGCAGCCATGTCAGGCCGAAGATCAGTATCAGCCTGAGACAGAGCCTGAAACCGGTTTGTCAGACAAACTGGAGAGGCTTTCCGTTCAGCCCTCCGGAATGTCTTTCGCCCCCTGCCACACCTTGAAACGACCTCCCACTCTACCACAGGTGAGGGATCAGCCTCAATGCGGGCAGCATCCCGGGCAACCACAGTCGTAGTCCGATCAGCGGATGCGTGGGACGAGCTGGCCGTCCCCGACAAACCCCCATCCGGACCCCCACAGTGATGCCCATTGGCAACAGCCTCAAGCTGTGTGACCGAAGCCAACACTGCCTGAAGCTGGGAGCGAAGGGATGCCAACTCAGCCTGCATCCGAACACAGCAGTTGCTGCACTGAAAATTGGCATATTGCCAATTTTTATTTTTGCAGTTACTGTAATTATTATAGTTATAATACCGACAGTTCTCCTTTATCAGTGAGAATTCATTACCATAAGGGATTCACATTGTCCTTACTTTCCCAAAGTGTTTCGGGTTGTAGTGAAATTGCGACTACAGTCTCAAGAGACAAGTTCTTACATATTTATGTTCACCTCAGCTAGGGGCTAGAAACTGTGTGGTCTCTGCTTGTGCTCACAAAAGAAGTAAGGAAGTAAGAATTAGGGTAGAAATACTACCAGCCTGGGTGGCCAAGCGGTTCTAGGCGCTACAGTCTGGAACCGCGCGACCGCTACGGTCGCAGGTTCGAATCCTGCCTCGGGAATGGGTGTGTGTAATGTCCTTAGGTTAGTTAGGTTTAAGTGGTTCTACGTTCTAGGGGAGTGATGACCTCAGAAGTTAAGTCCCATAGTGCTCAGAGCCATTTGAACCATACTGACAATCACTGTGCTATCAAAAAGCAGCTGCCTCAAAGTCTGGTAACTACCGTATATTTCCAAACCGTTTGCATAACTATTTCTATGCTACTCCATCATAAGGAACGAGGTTTGTTTTCGTATTACTAACACGCTTTCCTTCTTTAATTTTATGTAAGTAATGTTTACACTAATTTTTTCATTATATCAGAAAGTGCCCAGATTTTATCAAGATTATTGGCGCACTGACAGAAATTTGTCATGGAAACAGAATGTTTCCTTGGTTTTGTAATGTTGACGGCAAGAATTCAAAAACAATTCGGAAGGGATTATTAAAATTATGTTAGACATGATCTGTGTGTTGTAATATATCCATGATTATACATTATAAATGTCGTTCAGCATATACAATCAGAAGAAAGGTAACGATTGTATTTACTTTATGCTGTGATAGGACAGACTGCCTGGTGAGTAATAACGGAGATTTCCTGTGAACTATGTCTTGTGGTCTGGCATAATGTAATGGAGTAACTTATATCGAACAAGACACAGACTTTGCTCGCAAACACTTGTGCAGGTACCAAGGAAAATATCTTTCTAGACTGGGCTGTAATGTCCCAGAAAAAAATTTAAATAGGTCTAATCTCCCATTCCGTTCAGCGTTTATCGAATTTTTTCCTTGTTCGCAAGACAAATGCCGCACTAGAAATATCCTCTCAGTTATTCCCGACTGGGAATCTCTTTGTCGCTTTGGAAAGAAGAGAATACTACTTTATTCATTGCACAGACGTCAGCTTAAAAATGAATGATTGTTAGCCACTTACTGAGGCCCACTGAGAGGCCACAACTGCAAGTAATTCTGTACAACAGCACTACAGTCACGTAGCGTAAGCTTCTCAGATATTCTCGAGCGTATCCTGGCAACGTCATCGGAAAGGGTTTTCCACGTGTTGCTGTGGCGATAGGTGTTCCAGCTGTAATATTTACTGTTACATGCAGAAAACAACTGTTATTCTGCCTAGGTTAAAAATAAGCAGCTTCTTCGCAATGAACTCACAATAGAAAGTGCCGATTTGCAGCTTCATTAAATTGGTATCTTAAAGGGAAAAAACGGAGTCTGTCAAGAAAAATATAACGTAGTGCTGTAACCCAGAACGGTGAGTTGTGAAAAGAAAAGTCGGGACTGGGGCTGATTTTAGTGTTCGGTTTATGAACTTAGTAAGCGGCCTGACTTCCCTCTCATTTGCTGACAATCATATGAGCATTACGAACCGTTTCTGAAGTATTATGCAAACAATAACGTCTTCTCGGCTGAGAGTTGTACAGACAACAGTTTAGATAGATTTTAAACTTCTCATGTGATTTTATTTTTATGGACGATGGCTGTATAATTTGATATTACTGATTATTTGTTTCATGATCAAGCTTAAAATACAACGTTACACATCGCAAGAATTCTAAAATGGTCATTTTCATTATGCGCGAGAGTTATTCTTTTCTTCTTTGTTTTCTGTAGCAGCGGCTGTTTGCTACTTCCCACGATGCTATTCACGATTGTCATTAACGCAACAGGGGTGGTTTTCAGAAGTCATTGACCTCGATCGAGGATAGCTGTTCAATATTTTAGCACATCTGTTTGAAATTCTGGCAGGGCGTTCCAGATTCTGTGCACTGGCAAGGAACGCCCATTGCGAAAACAACCACACCCTTCCGCGCAGTTAATGGAGTTATGGGTTCCCGCTGGCAGGAAAATAAACGACGCTTTCTACCCGATTGCAATTCTCTCGTCCGATGGCTTCTTTAGAAAATTCACAAATAGTTAAAGTATTGTTTAAAAGGAAACGTTCAACTAAAGAATATGCGACTAATATTATAACCCAGAATATCGAACTTAAAAGAATAACACCTTTAACTCCGTAAAAAAAAAAAAAAAAAAAAAAAAAAAAAACTAGAATAATTTGAGAGTAAGTAGCTGATATGCGCCCTCTTATTCCATTTCCTGTTAGCCGTCGCCTAGTTTGTCTTAGCAAGTAAGAAACCTGCAATAGGTAGTGTCATAACAATCTGTAGTGACCGTCCACTGAGAAACGATACGTCTAGTAAAGAATGAGCACACATTTACGAAGCACAATTTTTATGAGACACCGTTCACTTACTTTATACGGGAGCCTCATTAATTGTGGGTAGAGCAAAGCAGGTAGTTTCCATGTACTACAATATCCGATGCTGCACTGCCCTGTCGACTCATGAAACCGGACTACCTCCCAAAAATGTTATTGTTTCTAACATGCTCGTATGTCGGCAGACACAATCCAGCCCTTAATCTAGGAGGGAGAGAGTTTACAATAAACAGTTTTATTGTCGGTTGTGACAAAAGAGTGTCAGAGTAACATCAACAGTGCAAATACTTATTAAATATCTTACAGAGTGTTTTATTCAGTTGCTGTCAGACGGTCCATAAGTGAAACTTATCAATATACCGTAGTATTACGCGCAACTGAGGAGGACAGGACCACAAAAGTTGAAGATCTTACAGAGTTACTAATACTCTCAAATTTTTGACTGATAAAAATTATACATAGAGTACACAATTATAAAGTAAAAAACCTTAAAAACTCGATAAAATATTTATTTAAGGCAAAATTCAATTTTAATCAACATTTTAGCCCTTCCATCGGGAATACCAATAAGTAAATAATTGCTGGGTGAATATGGATAGGTAACTTTGTGCGTGTTTCTTCCAGCGTAGGACGCCTGGTACAAATAACAGATTACGCCACACTCTTTCTCGCGATCCTTCCAAAGCCTGAATCTAAAAGTATGTGTATACAGGAAGACGAACGATTTCGCAGACCATAAAGGCCTGAAGAAAGGAGCGGTTCTAGGTGCTACAGTCTGGAACCGCGCGACCGCTACGGTCGCAGGTTCGAATCCTGCCTCGGGCATGGATGTGTGTGATGTCCTTAGGTTAGTTAGGTTTAAGTAGTTCTAAGTTCTAGGGGACTGATGACCTCAGAAGTTAAGTCCCATAGTGCTCAGAGCCATTCTACAGTTAGCCAGGTACGTTAACGCGACCCGCTTACGAGACGGGGATTTACACCGGCACGTGTTCGAATCCGCCCAGCGGATTAACGACGAGGGTCGGTGTGACTGCCAGCCAGGATGTGGTTTTGCGGCGGTTTACCAGAGCCCACTAAGTGAATAGCGGGATGGTTCCCATGTTCGGTCTCAGATACAAACATTTAGAGCACTTGCACACATAATTTACTCTGTATGCAGATAGACTGGATGCGCTGCTTCTGTCCTGGATGGTGAGGTGGAGACTACCGATTCTCGGCGTTTGCTCTCCTTAAACACTTACTCAGAATCAGCATCACCTAAGTTTCTACAGATTTCTGTTGGACAAACGTGGTATTAAATGTCACTGCAACTGTCACCAATACGTTTAGCGAGCTCCAGCACTAATATCGTTCGTTATCGATTACGAGTCTCTCCGTTTCTACTCCCATTTTACCCTCAGAGAATCTGTCATGTGTTACTCCCACAGTAGTTTTTTTTTCAGCTAGTGCGTCACATGTGTTGCAGGTTTGGTGAAATTGGACCAGACATTCTAAAGTTATCCGTTTCTCAGATTACACACCATTCCCAATCTCATGCAGTTACCCAAGAGTTTCGGGATGTCTTACGCTAAAGTTTTTTTTTCCGGTAGTGGCTGAGTGAAACAGCTCGATGAGCTCGAGAGCTGTGATGGAACATACTCACCCACTCATATCCACGTATAATACATGGTGCAAAAAAAAAAAAAAAAAAAAAAAAAAAAAAAAAAGAGAGAGAGAGAGATAATAACAGATAATAAGATCAGAACCGGCTGGTCCCGGCAGAGGTTCGAGTCCTCCCTCGGGGATGTGTGTGTGTGTGTGTGTGTGTGTGTGTGTGTGTGTGTGTGTGTTTTTGTCCGTAGGATAATTTAGGTTAAGTAGTGTGTAAGCTTAGGGACTGGTGACCTTAGCAGTTAAGTCCCATAAGATTTCACACACATTGGAACATTTTTAAGGTCAGAATAGGTAAGGGGACGTAAACTGAGTAAAATCTACCACATAGCCAAAAGTGTTCAATTTTCCTATTGTGGTACTACGGCAATAGATCGAGCGTGCGGAAGTGTCTTAACTTTCGTTGACTCAATAACACTTTTTATGCTAAATAGTGGAGTTACTGGTTAACTAACAGAAGTTATTTGTTTAAGCTGAACACTGAAAGCAAAGGAAAATCTAAATTCATATCCACGACTAATTTCGCTACTTTCGCTGTTAAATGTAAATGTCGTGTGTAGGGCCTCCCGTCGGATAGACCGTTCGCCGGGTGCAATTTGTTCTATTTGACGCCACTTCGGCGACTTGCGCGTCGATGGGGATGAAATGATGATGATTAGGACAACACAACACCCAGTCCCTGAGCGGAGAAAATCTCCGACCCAGCCGGATATCGAACCCGGCCCCTTAGGATTGTCATTCTGTCGCGCAGACCACTCAGCTACCGGGGGCGGACAGGTACCCTGTTATACACTGATTAATATTTGTCTTACTACCTTTCCTGTACAGGGGTCAGACAGTAGCTTATTTCGGTCTCTTACAAAATATTTCCTGTGATGATTAAAAACAGGAAATGATGAACAATACAGGTAGCGAAAATAACTCAGTATTTAAACCAACGTGTTGGAATACACCCTACCTGACCAAAAAAAGTGAAGGACCCAGAAAGGGGGGCTGAACGAAATAAAAAACTTCATTCATTGATGGAGTCAATTTGAGAAAGAACTTGTCAGTAGGAGCGCATTTATCAGTGTTACGTCGCACCCCGTCTGTCCCTGATGTATGCACTGATTTGGCAGCCGCTGTGTGCTCTCCTGAAACAAACTGGTCCACAACGTCCGGATTTGGTTCCACATATTTTTCTATTGGGAACAGGTGACGACCTTGCTGGTGGTGGGAGTAACTCAGAACCGCGCAGACAGTGGCTTGTGAACACGTTCAGTGTCCTGTACATATGAGATCACGATATTGTCATGTGAGACGCAGGATGCCTGTGACATACCGCTGAGCCGTTAGAGTTACATTACTACTACCAGCCGCTACCACATATAGTACATAGTGGCTCCCAACACCTTGCTGCCAGGTTCCCAACGACCGCCTCTGACCAATACGACGGAGCATCGCCTTATTGTGCCTTCATGTCTACGCCTACCACACGAGAAAGATTGATGGACACTCTGGAGTATTTTTTGTCATCTCACAGCATTGATAGGAGACTATGACCAGGCGGACTAGGGAATTACCGCCACGCTTAGGCTGGTGTTAATAACATAACACGAACGGGTGCGTTTTTGAAGTGGTACTGTGACTGGGAAGTATGGTCTGCTGATGAATGCTGACGTATTCTGTTTAGCGATGAAAAGCGGTTCTGCACTTCCCTGGATGAACATTGTCGGTGTGTATGGCAGCGACCTTTGGAGAGATCCCACTCTTCCAATACACTACTGGCCATTAAAATTGCTACACCAAGAAGAAATGCAGATGATAAACGGGTATTCATTGGACAAATATATTATACTAGAACTGACATGTGATTACATTTTCACGCAATTTGGGTGCATAGATCCTGAGAAATCAGTACTCAGAACAACCACCTCTGGCCGTAAAAACGGCCTTGATACGCCTGGGCATTGAGTCAAACAAAGCTTGGATGGCGTGTACAGGTACAGCTGCCCGTGCAGCTACAACACGATACCACAATCCATCAAGAGTAGTGACTGCCGTATTGTGACTAGCCAGTTGTTCGCCCACCGTTAACCAGACGTTTTCAGTTGGTGAGAGATCTGGAGAATGTGCTGGCCAGGGCAGCAGTCGAACATTTTCTGTATGCAGAAAGGCCCGTACAGGACGTGCAACATGCGGTCGTGCATTATCCTGTGAAATGTAGGGTTTCGAAGGGATCGAATGAAGGGTAGAGCCACGGGTCGTAACACATCTGAAATGTAGCGTCCACTGTTCAAATTGCCGTCAATGCGAACAAGAGGTGACAGAGAGGTGTAATCAATGGCACACCATACCATCACGCCGGGTGATACGCCAGTATCGCGATGACGAATACACGATTCCAATGTGCGTTCACCGCGATGTCGTCAAACACGGATGCGACCATCATGATTCTGTAAACATAACCTGCATTCATCCGAAAAAAAAGTTTTACCATTCGTGCAACCAAGTTCGTCGTTGAGTGCACCATCGCAGGCGCTCCTGTCTGTGATGCAGCGTCAAGGGTAACCACAGCCATGGTCTCCGAGCTGATAGCCCATGCTGCCGCAAACTTCGTCGAACTGTTCGCGCAGGTGGTTGTTGTCTTGTAAACGTCCCCATCTGTTGACTCAGGGATCGAGACGTGGCTGCACGATCCGTTACAGCCATGCGTATAAGATGCCTGTCATCTCGACTGCTAGTGATACGAGGCCGTTGAGATCCAGCACGGCGTTCCGTATTATCCTCCTGAACCGACCGATTCCATATTCTGCAAACCGTCATTGTATCTCGACCAATGACAGTAGCAATGTCGCGATACGATAAGCCGCAATCGCGAGAGGCTACAATCCGACCTTTATCAAAGTCGGAAACGTGATGGTACGCATTTCTCCTCCTTACACGAGGCATCAAAACAACGTTTCACCAGGCAACGTTTCAGAAAAGTAAATCCTGACGAGGAGGAGGAAACAAAATGAAACTTGCATGTGATGTTATTTAAGTAATTACAGAGTCAGATTACAAAGAATTTGGCAGTTTGAGCCCACTTATCAGCACGACGTTGCTCCTCTTCTGGCCTTTTGTTGGGAAAGGTGTCATTCAAACGTTGTACCCTTTCCTGAGGCAAACTGCCCACAGTTGTGTATCGGTCCTTCATATCCTGGATAAGGGGGCTGGCACGTAGTTGATGTCTGAGTCGGTTCCACATATGTTCTATTGGGCACAGATCATCGTGGTCACGCGAGTACCTCAACATTACGCTGACAGTTAATGGACACAAGTAGACACAAGTGGCATCCCGATTCTATCAGAGAAGAGTTACTAAATGAGTACGCAGGATGTCCGTGCAGAGTTACCTCAATCACTACAGGGCATGGCTTCCGACACCATGATGACAGAAGCAGCATTGCTTGCAAAATACACTAGTGGCCATTAAAATTGCTACACCACGAAGATTACGTGCTACAGACGCGAAATTTAACCGACAGGAAGAAGATGTTGTGATATGCAAATGATAAGCTTTTCAGAGCATTCACACAAGGTTGGCGCCGGTGGCGACACCTACAACGTGCTGACATGAGGAAGGTTTCCACCGATTTCTCATACACGAACAGCAGTTGACCGGCGTTGCCTGGTGAAACGTTGTTGTGATGCCTCGTGTAAGGAGGAGAAATGCGTACCATCACGTTTCCGACTTTGATAAAGGTCGGATTGTAGCCTATCGCGATTGCGGTTCATCGTATCGCGATATTGCTTCTCGCGTTGGTCGAGATCCAATGACTGTTAGCAGAATATGGAATTGGTCGGTTCCGGAGGGTAATACGGAACGCCGTGCTGGATCTCAACGGCCTCGTATCACTAGCAGTCGAGGTGACAGACGTCTTATCGGTATGGCTGTAACGGATCGTGCAGCCACGTCTCGATTCCTGAGTCAACAGATGGGGACGTTTGCAAGACACCAACCATCTGCACGAACAGTTCGACGACGTCTGCATCAGCATGGACTATCATCTCGGAGACCATGGCTGCGATTACCCTTGACGCTGCATCACAGACAAGAGCGCCTGCGATGGTGTACTCAACGACGGACATGTGTGCACGAATGGCAAAACGTCATTTTTTCGGATGAATCCAGGTTCTGTTTACAGCATCATGATGATCGCATCCCTGTTTGGCGACATCGAGGTGAACGCACATTGGAAGTGTGTATTCGTCATCGCCATACTAGCGTATCCACCGGCGTAATGGTATGGGATGCCATTGCTTACACGTCTCGGTCACCTCTTGTTCGCATTGACAGCACTTTGAACAGTGGACGCTACATTTCAGATGTGTCACGACCCGTGGCTCTATGGTTCTACCATTTATTCGATCCCTGCGAAACCCTACATTTCAACAGGATAATGTACGACCGCATGTTGCAGGTCCTGTACGGGCCTTTCTGGATACAGAAAATGTTCGACTGCTGCCCTCGCCAGGTAATTCTCCAGATCTCTCACCAGTTGAAAACGTCTGGTCAATGGAGCAACTGGCTCGTCACAATACGCCAGTCACTACTCTTGATGAACTGTGGTATCGTGTTGAAGTTGCAGGGGCAGCTGTACCTGTACCCGCCATCCAAGCTCTGTTTGACTCAATGCCAGGCGTATCAAGGCCGCTATTACGGCCAGAGGTGGTTGTTCTGGGTACTGGTTTCTCAGGATCTATGCACCCAAATTGCGTGAAAATGTAATCATATGTCAATTATAGTATATTTGTCCAATGAATACCCGTTTATCATCTGCATTTCTTCCTGGTGTAGCAATTTTAATGGCCAGTAGTGTAAAAGAGAAATACGAAACAGGACACTGAGGGACAAAGTAACGAGTCAGTTGCTGCAGCAGAGTCCTCAGAGAAATGTGCGACTCCCCCTCTGCGTAGCTTTTGCGGCAGATCTGCAGCAACAGCCTGCAGAAGCGGCGACGCAGAAGTGAGGACCGACGCCAGCCCCCGCGCCCCTCAGCGTCAATATCAGGGCCGCGGCGCGTCACACACTGCGGGGGACGCCTCGATTAAATTCCCGCTCCGTCGACTCGGAGCCACCGTCTCTTCGCGCCTTTCCCTCATCCCCTGCCCAGTGTGCGCTAGCGATCACGCCAGTGTCAGGAAACAGCTCCCGTTGCTTGCTAAACACAAAGTATAGTTTCAGGTGCACGTCACGAGGTGCAGCTGCGTTCGACCGCATTACGACACTCGTGATTGTTTTCCAGTCTTTTGTGGTCATAATGCTTTTGTTTCCAACCCGCAGGGATGTGTGAGGTGGTTTCAAACTCCCTGGCTGATTAAGACTTACTTTTCATTATTTTGGCTGGTTTGATGCGGCCCGCTATTTTTCCCTAGTTTTCATCTCTACATAACTATGACATGTTCCTTCCTCCCAGCGGGATGTTTACTACTTCCTCGTTTCTTACTTTACCTTCCCAGTTAGGTCTAACTTCTAATATTTTTCAACAGCATCGTATTTACATCTACGTCCATACTCTCCAAACCACAGTGAAGTGCATGGCAGAGGACAGTGTCATTATTATTATAATTATTATTGTCTTCATTTTTATTTTCACCCGATTAGTAATATCGGCACCAGCAGTAATATGAGTATTTTCACTAATAACATTATTAGGTCTCAGTCATTATTATTTACTCACATTGTCGCTATGGATACTCACCATTTTATTGCTAGTAAATAGTAATAAAATTATTATTACTATTCTGATTATTACTACTAAAAAATAATAAATGATTTGAGTATCCATAGAGACGATGTGGGTAAATAATACCGACTATGAACTACTTTAATATAACAAATTGTCTTTTAATAAATCATGTAGAAAATGTACTGTATATGTGAAACTCTGGTCCGATGTAAGAGGGCCTGATGGTCATACTCAGTTCAGGTAAAATAAATAAATAAATAAATAAATAAATAAAAAATAAATAATACTTAACACTTCCCATTGTACCAATTTACTTACGAATCTATCTCAGCTGAAAATTATGTACAGAATCTGATGCGGATTACGTCGGGCTCTGAAGCTTCGTACAATATTTATTATTTTAGCTATTTCTCGATGCTGCTGACAGTAATAATACTCACCTTTGCAGTGGTGCGAGAAATGACGTTTGAAAATGGAGTTCACCATTTCTGTTTTTACTTTGTTACCTTAATCCTATGTCAATCGTGAGTATGTGGATCACAAATTGCCGCGCCACTGACTGCACAGTCTGAGAGGATATATGAAGTCATTTCAGTGATTACAAAATCAGTCAGATGTACAAAGAAATTGGCAGATTTTGTCCACTTATCCGTATAACATTGTACCCTCTCTGGCCTGGATCCAAATATTGATTCGGTTGAAAATGATTTCATAAGGCTGTTGTATCCTCTCCTGATGCCATCTGGGCCACAACTGTTGTATCACACCTTGATATCCTGGAGCTGGCTTTGCACATGCTCTACCGGAGACAGATCTCGAGATATTGATGGCTAGGGGAGTACCTCAATTATTTCAGGTAGACAGTTCATTGAGGCGCGTGGTATGTGTGGATGAGCGTTATCCTACTGAAAAGTGGCATCAAGATACTGTTGCGTGAGAAGTAAAGCATGAATACATAGTGTGGTATCGATAGCTACGATGCCACAGCGTAGGTGCGCGTTCTTATGTTGGCACTACGAGAGCGGAAGATCTTCGCCGACGACAGCGCCCTCTAGCCGGCGCTGTGCAGCTCTACGAGCGCCGCTCCAGATTCAGCCCAGTTGATCACGAGCAGACGACCGACCAACATTGTTTCATTTTCATAGAGGGCGAGCCTGTGTAACTTTCGTGAGCTTTGATACATCCGGCTCCGCACCTACGTGCTCCTCAGTGCAAAGTTATGTATTCACGTATATGATTGTGATGAGATACAGTAAAACCACTTTTACTTTAATTACAGTACCAAGAGTTCTACTTCACCTGCTCCTCCTAGCTTCCTACATTCGGCCTACCTTTCAGTTTTCAGGAGCAGACCCACGCACCGCCTTCCAGGCGGGATACAAAACATAGGATTTCCATAACGTTTCTTTACTAAAAGCCATGATCTGAAGATATAGTTGATGGGTCCCCACACCCGTCGCCGAGAGTAACATTGTCGTACCTCTCCAAAACACTGGAAGAATGGGGCCTCTCCCCAGCCCACAGCCAAACTCAACGACAAAGCCATCCAGGGTACCGCAGAATTGCAATTCATGGCTGAATACAATGCGAGGGCATTCATCAGCATTACATGCTTCCCATTCACCATTGCAAACGCAGCCACTTCTGTGCGGTGTCAACGGCAGCCAACGTATGCGACTACAATTCCTTGTAGCCCGATTAAAATTACTTCATAGCTGACGTCTATCACTAGCTGCTAAAGTGTTGCCACATCGGCTACCGGCTGCCACTGCGGTATAGGTGACACACAGACACGAACGGTTACTTCACAAATGATGTAAACGTGTAACGCGGAGCAATGTTGGAAGAACAGATACCATTGGTGATCTTGCAGCTCTCGAAGAATGAAATTACAATGAAATCCAGACCTTTAGGTGCTGACAAGCGTTGATAACTATCAGCGGGGACAATTGAAAATGTGCGCCCCGACCGGGACTCGAACCTGTTATCTCCTGCTTACGTGGCAGACGCTCTACCCATCTTTTTTTTCATTTTGTTCGGTATTTTTCGTTGCGTTTGATCTGGGCGGACGCCACAAGATATCCGTTTAAGTTGATCGTTGATTCCTATACTCAGTTTTCTTATTACAGAGGGCGGGCAGCTCTCTGAGCGAACACGCTGAGCTACCGTGCCGGCAGCTTTTTTTTACTCTGTATTGTTCGTTGAATTTGTTCATGGCGGACGTCCGATGACACTCGTTCAGGTGGTTCGTTGATCCGTTTACTCAGTTTTTTTATTACAGAGGGTAGCTAAACCCTCTGACCGAACACTCTGAGCTACCTTGCCGGCTCCATGTGAGCCACCGAGCACACAGGGGATAGTGCGACTGCAGGGATCCATCTCTGGCACACTCCCCATGAGACCCGTCCATACACTACACTTGTAGTGCCACTGCCCACTTCACTCATTACTCGCGGCAGCCAATCTACCGATTCCCGTAAGAGTTCGGGCAATGGGAGTGCATCCGCACTGAAGAAGATCATTGGCCAGTAAGCCTTATTTATATGAAGATGGTATTTGTTCTTTCGGAAATGGTGATATTGCATCTCTGGAAGAATGAAATTACCATGAAATCCAGACCTTTAGCATGACACAACTTGACTAAAAGATGGGGATTGATATCTGGTATCAGTTTGATCGTAGAGGAAGGTTTGTGTGTATGTGTGTGTGTGTGTGTGTGTGTGTGTGTGTGTGTGTGTGTGTGTGTGTGTGTGTGTGTGTGTGTGCGTGTGTGTGTATGTGGTGTGGGTGGATGGGTTGGTGTGGGGAGGGTTAAAACTGCAGATGGAGACCAGGGTTTGTCTAATCAAGCTCGATTGGATGTAGGTCGCAGTAATCGTGTAGACATGAACAGTTTCTACAGGATTTTCAAGTGTGGAGAACTCCGCAAAACTAGTCTTCGAACTGAAGACCACAGTAACCATAAATATAATTTATTCTGGTCATCTATAACACAGAGCCATCCTATATGTACTGAGTGGTGCTGAAAGTCTGAAGTCCCTGGGAAGGTGATACTTAAGGAATGCAGTGAGCATGACGTATTTCATCCTGAAACTCTACTTCAGTAATTTGAATTAAATAATTGTGGATGTTAGGACGCACCATTACAAAATGCGAAATGAATTTTGCAATTTTTTTAAGTCCCGACCTAACGGTTCAAAATAACTTGTTCAAATTTACAATGGTCGTGGAATCATACAAACGTATCTTCTTAAATGCTTTAGAACGCATATGAGAGTGCCAATTTTTTGTTGCAGGTGAGTGGTTGCCATCCAGAGCTGAAGAATGAACTGCTGTCCCAAGAGTGGCGGTATGCTACAAACATTGTTCTCATAGGTACGTTAACAACTGTGTACCGGCAACATCCCTCTAGGGATAAGGTCACGATAGTACCATTCCACTTATATCATATTTTACTGGATTGAAAGTGATCCTTGTATAATCAAGCCTTCATAAAATCATGCTCCAGTGAGCAGCTAACCATACTAGACCTCAGATGGAATTGCTACCAGCAGGCGACTGAGTAATTCCACAACAACTAAGCTTGCCATTTAGGTGCCCGTCAGACTACATACTCTTACATTAGCCAGCCTAGATTATCACGCTAACAAAGGACGAACGCATTGGATCATCGCCACTTCATGGCGCTTAGCTAACAGGTTAACTAGGAGATCACCTGTAACTAGGAGCAAAACTGAATTGTTGCAGATGAATTTTATGCAGATGACAGGACTCCGGAGTAGTCTGATGCTAAAGTAAAAAAAAAGATATAAGACGGAAAACAACGTGTGGCCTCTCCGCAAGTACACTATCTGATAAAACGTATCCAGACACCTATTAGAGGACTTTAACATAGGGTTTGTTCACCTTTCGCCTTAGTGACGGCTTGAATCCTACTGGAGACACTTCCAGTGAAGTGTAATGGCACTCATTCTGTGATGTCGTCAGTCATACGACCACACCGCCGCCTGAGTGACCGATCCACCGGATGCGATTCTCTCGATAAACGGAACAGAAGAACGGCTGTGTTAGCCAAAGAGCACACAGCCAGTAGCAGTACTTACGCTCGCCGCGAGGCGCCGCTAGGCAACTTTATGTGCAGCAGGAGAGTAGTGCAGTTGTGCCAGTCTACAGTACGTAGCCGCGCTCAGTGGTCAGCCAGCGCCGATGTTAGTCATCGTCTGCAGCTCAGTCACTGCTGCCATCAAGTCTTTGTAGCTCCGTTTCAAGTTAGTGTTCGAATTCACCGGATTCGACATTCACGGTTACTAGAGATTACTTCGTCACTGCAAGATTTGTGACTTGTAAAATATGTCATTCTACAGACGCTTAGTCCAGTCGCGTCGTCTATAATTGTCAACCAACTGATCATGGATTACAGCAAAGTTAAGTAATAAATACTTTCTTATTTCGTACACCTGCTAATTAATTGTGTTTTCCTGTTGTAGCTACCAAGCCGTCTTTGCATAGTACGAGGGCAGTTCAATAAGTAATGCAACACATTTTTTTTCTGAAACAGGGGTTGTTTTATTCAGCATTGAAATACACCAGGTTATTCTCCAATCTTTTAGCTACACAACACTATTTTTCAACGTAATCTCCATTCAATGCTACGGCCTTATGCCACCTTGAAATGAGAGCCTGTATGCCTGCACGGTACCATTCCACTGGTCGATGTCGGAGCCAACGTCGTACTGCATCAATAACTTCTTCATCATCCACGTAGTGCCTCCCACGGATTGCGTCCTTCATTGGGCCAAACATATGGAAATCCGACGGTGCGAGATCGGGGCTGTAGGGTGCATGAGGAAGAACAGTCCACTGAAGTTTTGTGAGCTCCTCTCGGGTGCGAAGACTTGTGTGAGGTCTTGCGTTGTCATGAAGAAGGAGAAGTTCGTTCAGATTTTTGTGCCTACGAACACGCTGAAGTCGTTTCTTCAATTTCTGAAGAGTAGCACAATACACTTCAGAGTTGATCGTTTGACCATGGGGAAGGACATCGAACAGAATAACCCCTTCAGCGTCCCAGAAGACTGTAACCATGACTTTACCGGCTGAGGGTATGGCTTTAAACTTTTTCTTGGTAGGGGAGTGGGTGTGGCGCCACTCCATTGATTGCCGTTTTGTTTCAGGTTCGAAGTGATGAACCCATGTTTCATCGCCTGTAACAATCTTCGACAAGAAATTGTCACCCTCAGCCACATGACGAGCAAGCAATTCCGCACAGATGGTTCTCCTTTGCTCTTTATGGTGTTCGGTTAGACAACGAGGGACCCAGCGGGAACAAACCTTTGAATATCCCAACTGGTGAACAATTGTGACAGCACTACCAACAGAGATGTCAAGTTGAGCACTGAGTTGTTTGATGGTGATCCGTCGATCATCTCGAACGAGTGTGTTCGCACGCTCCGCCATTGCAGGAGTCACAGCTGTGCACGGCCGGCCCGCACGCGGGAGATCAGACAGTCTTGCTTGACCTTGCGGCGATGATGACACACGCTTTGCCCAACGACTCACCGTGCTTTTGTCCACTGCCAGATCACCGTAGACATTCTGCAAGCGCCTATGAATATCTGAGATCACTGCCCGTTGTTTGCAACGCACATCCGTTACAGACGCCATTTTAACAGCTCCGTACAGCGCTGCCACCTGTCGGAAGTCAATGAAACTATACGAGACGAAGCGGGAATGTTTGAAAATATTCCACAAGAAATTTCCGGTTTTTTCAACCAAAATTGGCCGAGAAAAAAAATGTGTTGCATTACTTATTGAACTGCCCTCGTAGAACCCACGTTTCCACCTCCTTGGCTACCTCATATTTGCCACCTCATGTTGATGGACTCGATTATGGTGGAAGATCGAGAGCCATCACATTCACCCTCAATATCCGAAACCAGAGAACATATTGATGTTGCACGCTGGGGACAAGAGTGGAATTTGAGTTATAATTCATACCAAAGCGTTCCACTGGGTTCACGTAGCGTGTCTTGGCAGGACTGTACATTTCAGGAACGTCATTGCAACTTCCCGGCAAATTAAAACTGTGTGCCTGACCAAGACCTCATACTCTTAGCAGCACACAAAATCCAGTTTAGTGGTCGAATTTCTGTATGCGCCTCAGAGCAGTCAGATAGTGGACTTACTGACTTTAGAAGTAATGAGATCCTTAACCCTGCCTCATGCGCAAAACGAGACTGGCGATCCTTATTTCAAGTGATTTCAACACTGTAGCAGTGTAGAAAATTAGTCAAGATCCGCCAATAAACGCTTCCGAGGGAGATGTTAAATTGCATAATTCGTCTCGCGCGCCACACGTAGCTAAAGGCGCGTACACACTAGGACAACGAACAGCAGAGACTGGATTCAGCCGAACGTTGGTCGCCAATGCATTGACGTTCCGCTTCTCGTCCACCCAAACGAAGGGCTTGGGACCAACGGATATGGCCATGTGAATCGCTGTTGGCTCTGTTTACTTGTCGACGTTTTTTTGTTGTTAGAAAGCAGCGTTTTAATGACAATTTCACCAGCAGATATTATGAGGGAAGAAGAGGATTTAGCAGTCGTTGCATTTATTTTACTGCAAGAAGCTTATCGTCAGAAAAAGAAAAAGGAGAAACGACGCTGGTGGACGACGTCTCTTTTAAAAAGTAGGAAAAAGTAAGATGGGACAAAATTAATGTCTACGTTAAAGATGAAAAGGAATATATTCTATTTCACAATTTTTCCCTAATGAAAGCTACAGATTTCGGATTGTTAGAGAATTGTGTAGGCCCTAAATTTCCCGAAGATAATACCTCTTTTAGAAAACCGTACCAGCAGCAGAAAGTGAATACAGTGTCACAAATTTCCAGACAACCGGTTGCAAATAGAATTTAAAATTCTTTAACTAGTTTTCAACGCCAACTATGGGCGCCGTCTTCATAAGAAACTGTTACCTTACGTGTTAATCACTCTTGTCCTATACCACTGTAGTGTCCTTAATGGCATACTTATATACTGTTTTAAAATATTGACTTTACCTATTAATGTCGCTCAAATTTCCTTTTAACCACATGTAAGGTAACAGTTACTTCTGAAGAAGGCGCCCCTAGTTGGCGTTGAAAACTAGTTAAAGAATTTTAAATTCCATTTGCAACCGGTTGGCTAGAAATTTGTGACATTGTAATTAATTACTGTTGCTGATCACAGCGATGTTCAAAACATTAGAAAGTTAATAGTCACTCGAAGTTTTGTTTGTTACTTTTAGTCATTCACTGCGAATAGATGTCAATAAAGATAACATTTTCTTTTTCACATCTTGCATACCACTTTCTAATATCACTTCCTAATAGCTCTTCTTTTCATGTTGTTTTTACAATCCCAATTCCTGGGGGTCCATAAACATTACCCGTTCACGATGAAACTATCTTTAAATGCTCTATGCATATTCAATCTTACACTCGAGTATTTTTAAACGCAATAAATATGCACCATTATGGGAGCAGACATTGGATGCAGGACAAACAGGGATTGTTGAAATAAACAACCAGCTATAAATTCCATTGTTTTTGATGGTGCTTTTGTTAAATTAAAGAGCAAAACCGATTAATAAAACATACTGAGTGCGACTTGTGTGGCCGAGCAGTTCTAGGCGCTACAGTCTGGAACCGCGCGACCGCTACGGTCGCAAGTTCGAATCCTGCCTCGGGCATGGATGTGTGTGATGTCCTTAGGTTATCTAGGTTTAAGTAGTTCTAAGTTCTAGGGGAATTATGACCTCAGATGTTAAGTCCCATAGTGCTCAGAGCCATTTGAACTTCTCAATCAAGTAACTCCTTAGTTTGCCTCACAAGGGCTGAGTGCATCCCGCTTGCCAACAGCAATCGGCAGACCGGATGGTCACCCGTCCAAGTGCTAGCCCAGCCCGACAGCGCTTAACTTTGGTAATCTGCACTGAACCAATCAACATTTGACCTGGCGTTCACACTAGAAGAGGGGTACAAACGCCAACCAACCGCCAACGCCTTTATGTTAGCGTCAGCAGAACGAACCACAACTAAGGCGAGCTGCTTCATTGGCTCCCATTTGCCGCCGTACACACTAAGCAAGTTGTAACGCCGGAAATGCATATCCTCCTATTTCCATCTATTGTACTATAATTTGTTTTCCTTATTTTTGTTACCTGAATATATGACATTTCTGTGTCTTTACATATTGTAATTGTTTTACTATTTGTATATATACACTCCTGGAAATTGAAATAAGAACACCGTGAATTCATTGTCCCAGGAAGGGGAAACTTTATTGACACATTCCTGGGGTCAGATACATCACATGATCACACTGACAGAACCACAGGCACATAGACACAGGCAACAGAGCATGCACAATGTCGGCACTATTACAGTGTAGATCCACCTTTCGCAGCAATGCAGACTGCTATTCTCCCATGGAGACGATCGTAGAGATGCTGGATGTAGTCCTGTGGAACGGCTTGCCATGCCATTTCCACCTGGCGCCTCAGTTGGACCAGCGTTCGTGCTGGACGTGCAGACCGCGTGAGACGACGCTTCATCCAGTCCCAAACATGCTCAATGGCGGACAGATCCGGAGATCTTGCTGGCCATGGTAGTTGACTTACACCTTCTAGAGCACGTTGGGTGGCACGGGATACATGCGGACGTGCATTGTCCTGTTGGAACAGCAAGTTCCCTTCCCGGTCTAGGAATGGTAGAACGATGGGTTCGATGACGGTTTGGATGTACTGTGCACTATTCAGTGTCCCCTCGACGATCACCAGTGGTGTACGGCCAGTGTAGGAGATCGCTCCCCACACCATGATGCCGGGTGTTGGCCCTGTGTGCCTCGGTCGTATGCAGTCCTGATTGTGGCGCTCACCTGCACGGCGCCAAACACGCATACGACCATCATTGGCACCAAGGCAGAAGCGACTCTCATCGCTGAAGACGACACGTCTCCATTCGTCCCTCCATTCACGCCTGTCGCGACACCACTGGAGGCGGGCTGCACGATGTTGGGGCGTGAGCGGAAGACGGCCTAACGGTGTGCGGGACCGTAGCCCAGCTTCATGGAGACGGTTGCGAATGGTCCTCGCCGATACCCCAGGAGCAACAGTGTCCCTAATTTGCTGGGAAGTGGCGGTGCGGTCCCCTACGGCACTGCGTAGGATCCTACGGTCTTGGCGTGCATCCGTGCGTCGCTGCGGTCCGGTCCCAGGTCGACGGGCACGTGCACCTTCCGCCGACCACTGGCGACAACATCGATGTACTGTGGAGACCTCACGCCCCACGTGTTGAGCAATTCGGCGGTACGTCCACCCGGCCTCCCGCATGCCCACTATACGCCCTCGCTCAAAGTCCGTCAACTGCACATACGGTTCACGTCCACGCTGTCGCGGCATGCTGCCAGTGTTAAAGACTGCGATGGAGCTCCGTATGCCACGGCAAACTGGCTGACACTGACGGCGGCGGTGCACAAATGCTGCGCAGCTAGCGCCATTCGACGGCCAACACCGCGGTTCCTGGTGTGTCCGCTGTGCCGTGCGTGTGATCATTGCTTGTACAGCCCTCTCGCAGTGTCCGGAGCAAGTATGGTGGGTCTGACACACCGGTGTCAATGTGTTCTTTTTTGCATTTCCAGGAGTGTATATTTATGCATTTATGTCGCTGTATAATCGGTTTGTTTCGTAAATATTATTTGTATTTTTACGCTGGGTCTTGCCTAGGAAAAACTGCTATCGAACGATTACATCGATAGGTCGTGTGAAGACTCAAAATGTGTAGGATCTTTGGTAGTGTTAACTCTGCCGCGTGGAGCGCGGGCAGAGTTGTGGGAGTCTGGCGGGAGTAGCGTTGGAGCAGGTGTGTTGTGTGACGCTCCCGCGAGTTGCCGCGCTTTCGGGGTTTGGCAGCATGTAATTGCGCTCGACTCGCGATGATAGTTTCTGACATGGTGTCGTGGACGGGAAGCATTAGCTGGCGCACATCAAGAGCCCGTTTCGCCTGGTGACCGTGTCGAGAAGAAGGCGCGCCAACATCCAGCTTTTGCAACAGCGACGGCCGACAATGAGTGACTGTCGCCACCTCCTCGATCGACGGCTTCAAACCTTCAATCAACCAACAAGGAAGACTAAAAGCACGTAAAGTTTCAGAACTGTATGACAGACCTCAGCTTTTCAAATTGTTCCATTTGCCTCGCAAAATTACAGCAACTTAGCATGAACCTTTGTTGCTCATTGTCCCAATTGCATTGCCAAGCAGGGTCCCTTCCTTTTCCGAAATGAACCCGAGTGTCGTTGAAATTCAAACGCCAGCATAATTCCATTTCACTGCTTTAATTTCAAAGTTCAATTTAAGTATTCATAGCTGGCTACAATAGTTAGATTACACAAGCACAAATTAAGAGTGCGAGTTTTGTTACCGTATTTTAGCTTACCTGTGACTGCAGCTCAGCTTGGTACGTACTAAATTTTACTATTGTTAATTGTTCAGAATCGTTTAATTCAAGTTCAAAGTTAAATCTCTTCTTTCTAAATTGCGTAGATTCAAGTAGCTTTAGAAATGATTGTTGAGGTAGTCCAAGACTAACTGTATTTCGATGTGCTTCAGAAAGAAAGCTCACTATTAACTTCAGTCACTAAATTAACTTTCGATTTTCCGGTTTCATTAATTCTTTTGCTAAATTAAGTGTAGCGAAATTTATTACTTCTGACAAACTTTCAGTTTTCACACTACACGTGTCAACCTTCAGTTGCCACGCTTCTAGTGCTAATTATATGTGTAATAACCTTTCCTTTTCAGTTATTATAGTAATTGTCCATAGGACTGGTGACCGTAATTTCCCCCAAATCTCAAATATCTAATTACCGCTAGTTGATTGTTAACGTAACGGCAGCACATTTACTTTCTTTATTAACTTTATCCCTATTTCAAAATTAATTTCCACCAGTTTCACTTGCATTTTTCCTTTCATTTAGATGTAACCCTTTCCTCCCTCTTTACCGACAGGTTAACTTCGGTGACGATTGCTTTTCCAAAATTCCCATTAGGTACACGCGGTTTCATTTTTCACTGTCATTAAGGTCGATAAGTGAGGGGGAGGTTACAAAGTCTCGGTCAACGAAGCGGTTGGCAGTCATCCGTTGGCCTGGTCTGTGCGCGCGCCCAAAGAAAATGCGACGTCTAGCCACGGCAACAAGTGGGAGTTGGCGCGTCGCGACAGAAGCTTCGAGGACGACAGGAGCGTTTCTAAGTACGTTACGACTTCCCGCTCTCGGATAATAAAAGCAACAGCAGACAACACGCGGTCAGGATGCAGCTGGTAGAGTGCGCCCGCAGGCGTGGCGGGCAGAGAAGGTGCTTTCACTGCCTGCCAGCGGCCCGGTCTGACATCCTCCCGCCCGCCCCGGAGAAAGTCCGCCGCCGCCGCGTTTAAACCGGTGGCCCTAGAGGAGTGACTTTTACGGCAGTAGCGGCCCGCCGCCTGGCTGCAGCCGACACTGACAGTGAGACAAGCTTCCATCACGCCGTCTCGCCATCCCGTCGCGTTTCTTGTGCCCCGGGGGAACGGAAGCGTGTGCGGCGCAACAAGACGAGCCGCGGCGAGAATTACAAGCGACCGAAGTCGGAAGTAAAAGCCGTATATCTGCTTTAGGAGGTGACTCGGCATACCAACAACCACAGAACTCGATTCGCTAATTTGATTGCTACTGATATAGAACCCTAACGAAATGTAATGATGTGTGAGCACTTCTTTATGGAAGCGACAGATGCCTAATGATAATGAAGGATGGTAGATGCTGACAGGTCAAAAGTGGTTCAAACGGCTATGAGCACTGTCTGACTTAACATCTGAGCTCATCAGGCCCCTAGAACTTAGAACTAGTTAATCCTGACTAACCTAAGGACATACACAAATATAATGAATTTCCTTGAGTCAGAGAAGTTGCTGTCCATGCATCAGCACGGCTTTAGAAAGCATCGCTCCTGCGAAACGCATCTCGCCCTTTTTTCTCATGATATCTTGCGAACCATGGATGAAGTGTATCAGACGGATGCCATATTCCTTGACTTCCGGAAAGCGTTTCACTCGGTGCTCCACTGCAGACTCGTAACTACGGTACGAGCATATGGGATTGGTTCCCATATATGTGAGTGGCTCGAAGACTTCTTAAGTAATAGAACCCAGTACGTTGTCCTCGGTGGTGAGTGTTCATCGGAGGTGAGGGTATCATCTGGAGTGCCCCAGGGAAGTGTGGTAGGTCCGCTGTTGTTTTCTATCTACGTAAATGATCTTTTGGATAGGGTGGAGAGCAATGTGCGGCTGTTTGCTGATGATGCTGTGGTGTACGGGAAGGTATCGTCGTTGAGTGACTGTAGGAGGATACAAGATGACTTGGACAGGATTTGCGATTGGTGTAAAGAATGGCAGCTAACTCTAAATATAGAAAAATATAAATTAATGCAGATGAATAGGGAAAAGAATCCTGTAATGTTTGAATACTCCATTAGTAGTGTAGCGCTTGACACAGTCACGTCGATTAAATATTTGGGCGTAACATTGCAGAGCGATATGAAGTGGGATAAGTATTCAATGGCAGTTGTGGGGAAGGCGGATAGTCGTCTTCGGTTCATTGGCAGAATTTTGGGAAGATGTGGGTCATCTGTAAAGGAGACCGTTTATAAAACACTAATACGACCTATTCTTGAGTACTGCTCGAGCGTTTGGGATACCTATCAGGTCGGATTGAGGGAGGACATAGAAGCAATTCAGAGGCGGGCTGCTAGATTTGTTACTGGTAGATTTGATCATCACGCGAGTGTTACGGAAATGCTTCAGGAACTCGGGTG
This sequence comes from Schistocerca serialis cubense, assembly GCF_023864345.2. Taxonomy (NCBI): domain Eukaryota; kingdom Metazoa; phylum Arthropoda; class Insecta; order Orthoptera; family Acrididae; genus Schistocerca; species Schistocerca serialis. Next base: position 222,773,915 of record NC_064638.1, read on the forward strand.
GGAGTCTCTAGAGGAAAGGAGGCGTTCTTTTCGTGAATCGCTACTGAGGAAATTTAGAGAACCAGCTTTTGAGGTTGACTGCAGTACAATTTTACTGCAGCCAACTTACATTTCGCGGGAAGACCACAAAGATAAGATAAGAGAGATTAGGGCTCGTACAGTGGCATATAGGCAGTCATTTTTCCCTCGTTCTGTTTGAGAGTGGAACAGGGAGAGAAGATGCTAGTTGTGGTACGAGGTACCCTCCGCGACGCACCATATGGTGGATTGCGGAATGTGTATGTAGATGTAGATGTAGATCACACACATCCATGCTCGAGGCAGGATTCGCACCTGCGCACCTGCATAACTGCGGCCGGCTTGCTAAGAGGAAACAGATTACATTACACTGCTATGCAAAACTTAAGGAGGAAGGTGACTTTCGCATGATGTGTCACTAGCAAGTAACATAGCTCGATGAAACTTGGACCATACATAGAGAACTGCTACAGTATAGTACAAAGGTAACTAAATAAAAAGGCAATCTGGCGAACAGAAATTACGCTTTTATTCAAAGACAATAAATAAACTGAACTTAGCGCGATGTGTGATGGCTCCCTGGGCATTAAAAAAGGCGGGACATGGATTTAATAGCGTGTATGATCACCACAGACGGCAGTGGATGCTTTGCAAAGCGCTCCCATGCCAGCCACTAGGTTCGTGAGAAGTGCTTCTAGAAGAGCGTTCCATTAGTCCAACTGCTGGATCCTCGCTAGTGCTCGTGGACGTGCTGCAATACGCTAGCCCCACGCTTATCACAAGTGCTCTATGGTGAAGAGGAGTCCAGTCCATTCGCCGAATATCCTCTCGTTCCGAGAGCTCCAATTGCGCTGCTGAATCTGGTTGCACATAGTCGTCCTAAAAATAAAGTCAGAGCCGAATACATTCCTGAAAAGATGTACATGGGAAGGGAGAACAGTGTGACAATAATTCCTATAGGTGAGTGTACCGAGTTCAATGATTTGGAGGCCAATGCGCCCACGAATAATTATGCCTCCCCATAACATAACACATGGACGACCAAAGCGATAGGCAATAGTCCTAGGTGCATTTTCCCACCTCTCACCATGTGAGGCTACGTCCAACATTGTCGAACATGATTGTTTTCGTGGTACAGGAGTTGTCGTGTAGGGAGGCATAATATTGCACTAACGTATGTGTATGCGCGTGTGGTCATCAGTCCGAAGACGGCTTTGATGCAGCTCCCCGTGCTACTCTATCCTGTGCAAGCCTCTTGATGTCCAAATAACTACGGCAACGTACTTCCTTCTGAATCTGCTTACTGCGTTTATCTCGTGGTCTTCCTCTGAGATTTTTATCCCACAGTTCCCTCTAATACTAAATTGGTGATTCCTTGTGTCCAATCAACCGATCCCTTCTTTTGGTCAAGTTGTGCCACAAATATCTTATCTCCCCAGTTATGTCCAGAACTTCCATATTAGTTTATGTGATTGACGCATTTAATCTTCAGCATTCTTCTGTATCAGTCCAAAAGCTTCTATTCTCTTTTTATCTAAACTGTTTACCATCCGTGTTTCATTTCCGTACACGGTTACACTCCAAACAAATATATCCAGAAAGGACTGCCTAACATAAATCTATATTCGATGTTAACAAATTTTTCTTCTTCAGAAATGCTTTGCTTGCCATTGCCAGTCTACATTTTATATCCTCTCTGCTCAAAGGTGGCCGAGCAACTGGCTCGTCACAATACGCCAGTCACTACTCTTGATGAACTGTGGTATCGTGTTTAAGCTGCATGGGCAGCTGTACCTGTACACGCCATCCAAGCTCTGTTTGAGTCAATGCCCAGGCGTATCAAGGCCGTTATTACGGCCAGAGATGGTTGTTCTGGGTACTGATTTCTCAGGACCTATGCACCCAAATTGCGTGAAAACGTAATCACATGTCAGTTCTACTATAATATATTTGTCCAAAGAATACCCGTTTATCATCTGCATCTCTTCTTGCTGTAGCAATTGTAATGGCCAGTAGTGTATAATGTTGTGGATACATTTAGCGATAGATGTGGATATTATTTGCGAAATTTATTGCGAATAGAATTGGTCCAGGGGTTTAGGAGGCGATGTGGAATACACACACACACACACACACACACACACACACACACACACACACACATATATATATATATATATATATATATATATATATATATATATATATATATATTGTGTGTGTGTGTGTGTGTGTGTGTGTGTGTGTGTGTGTGTGTATGTATGTATATATCCGCAATTGCGATTATGGACAACTATCAGCTGTATAATAGAATGGCAGCACTGAAAATTTGTGCTGCGCTGGGACGCGAACCTAGAGTTACCACTTATCGCGAGCAGACGGTTAGCATTTGGCTGTCTGACCATGATTCACTGCCCGACCCAGACTTGCATATGTCGTCAACAACCTGCCTCATGGTGAAGCGACCACTCGCGATGATCGGGAAATCCGGATCGAGTCCCGATCCGGCACAAGTTTTCATTGTCGTCATTCCATTATATAGCTGATAGTTGTCCATATTCGCAATTGCGAATACATTTCATGTATTTCATAACGGCTGTAGTGCCTGTCCCTTCGGAAACGCATGAATGTCCAAAGGATCATTGCATCGTAATTCGGAATAACACAAGCAATGCAGTATCACTTTTTTATAAGGGTATGTGTCTGTGTAGGAACAATATGAATGCGTGCAGCCGAAAACCGTAGCGCATGGACGCTTTTATCTAGCTTTGGATACCAAATGGCAGATGATGCTCCTGCTGCAGCAGAGCATGGTGACGTACGAAGACGGCACGAAGGGGACAGCAGGTCCAGCGAGAGCCGCTACAAGTAATGAGGTGCGAGCCCCGTGAGAACTGCGGCGACAGGGCTGCAGCTGCGTGTAACGCGATGCGTGCTGCGTCGCCGGCGTGCGTGCGTGCGTGCGTGGGCCGGCAGGCGCCTGCGCGGCTTGTCCGGCGACCACCAACTGGGCGCTGAGCACGCGCTTTATTACGGCTGCAGGGCAGCACTCACTAGCGCCGCGTCTGCACGTGCGCCTGGCACGCTATCTCGCCGAAAACTGTCAGCGCTGCGTACTTAGCAACCGCTCAGGTGATCATGATGTGGCTGATGTACCACAACATGAAATGTGCGAGGGCTATTCCACCCCCCCCCCCCCCCCATCCCCCGCCCGATCGGTCGCAAAATGAACCACAGTACGTTTTTTCTCTGCCAATTTCCGCTGAAAAACTGCAGAATTAGTTGTGGAACATCGTGGAATATTCCCGCAGCACCTCCTATACTTTCATGAAGTTCCGATAGTTATTTTCAGCCATAATGGCTATGTTTGTGAACCGTGACTGTGTGGGACAATTGTTTGTTTCAAGTTTCTGCAACCAGTCACTTTTTATTTTATGCTTAATCTAACATAGTGCAACGCGTTTCGAACATGTTTTGTTCGTCTTCAAGCGTTTGTACATGCATACATACGTCGAGAAATGTTACATAAAAATAAACAGTCTTAAACTAGATTTTCAAAAAATGGCTCTGAGCACTATGGGGCTTAACAAGTGAGGTCATCAGTCCCCTAGACCTTAGAACTACTTAAACCTAACCAACCTAAGGACATTACACACATCCATGCCCGAGGCGGGATTCGAACCTGCGACGGTAGCGGTTGCGCGGTTCCAGACTGAAGCGCCTAGAACCGCTCGGCCACGCCGGCCGGCCGGCAAACTAGATTAATCTAGAACACTTTGTTTTTATACTGTAGCTGCAGGTGTAGCATTTGGGGGGGAAGGAGGGTGGCAGTGTATATCTAGAAATCGGTGATGTCTTCTGCTGGTTTTCTTCTTTGTTGTTGACTATGTATATCACAGCCTGTATCGGATGCAGATAGATTTGCATCAGTTATGTGTTACGAAAATAGGGTGAAAGGCTTTTATATGACAGTTGACCACTTAAAGTTACATTGTAATGTCAATCAACAGCTCCGCCACTACACCAGTGATGCAAAAAAATGGTTCAAATGGCTCTGAGCACTATGGGACTTAACAGCTCAGGTCATCAGTCCCCTAGAACTACTTAAACCGCAGTCGCGCGGTTCTAGACTGAAGCGCCTAGAACCGCTCGGCCACTCCGGCCGACCAGTGATGCAAGTGAAGCAACAAGATGATGTAACTGTTAGGTCATCAACTGTCATATAAAAGCCTTTCACACTATTTTCGTAACACGTAACTGATGCAAATCTATCTGCATCCGATACAGGCTGTGATATACATAGTCAAAAACAAAGAAGAAAACCAGCAGAAGACATCACCGATTTCTAGACGTACATTGCCACCCTCCTTCGCCCCAAATGCCACACCAGCAACTACAGTAAAAAACAAAGTGTTCTAGATTAATCTAGTTTAAGACTGTTTATTTTTAAGTAACATTTCTCGGCGTATGTATGTATGTACAAACGCTTGAAGACGAACAAAACATGTTCGAAACGCGTTGCATTATGTTTGATTAAGCATAAAATAGAAAGTGTCTGGTAGCAGAAACTTGAAATAAATAATAAGTTCCGATAGGTTTCGGCCCTATACGTAACCTTCAAAATAGCGTCTTACTGTAAGGTAGGGGCGTTCCAAACAGATAGCTGTCACTGAGTTTCCATTGGCGGAAAAACAGAGCATCACCGAAATCATAGGCTCTTGCAGAATGTCTATGGGGAATCTGGCAGTGAACAAAAGCACTTTGAGTCGTTGGGGAAACGCCTGTCATCATCGCAACGATGTCGCCTAAACCGATCCGATTCCCAGCGTGGTGCCCTGCAGGCCGCACACAGTTGTGATTCCTGCAATGTTGAAACGTGAGGACACTCTCATTCGAGGTGATCGACGGATCACAATCAAACACCCCACCGCACGACTGGTCGTTTGTGTTGGTAGTGCTGAACACTCGACCACTAGTCGGGGTACTCAAAGGTGTGTGCACGCTGGGTTCAAAAATGGCTCTGAGCACTATGGGACTTGACATCTGAGGTCATCAGTCCCCTAGAACTTAGAACTACTTAAACCTAACTAACCTAAGAACATCACACACATCCATGCCCGAGTCAGGATTCGAACCTGCGACCGTAGCGGCCGCGCGATTCCAGACTGAAGCGCCTAGAACCGCTCGGCCAAACCGGCCGGCCACACTGGATTCCTCGCCGCCTAACAGAAGACCATGAAGAGTAATGAAGGAACAACTGTGCCGAATTGCTTCCATGTTACGAGGCTGATCGTGACAGGTTTTTGTCAAACATCGTCACAGGCGATGAAACACGGGTTCATCACTTGGAAACAGAAATAAAACGACAATCCATGGAGTGGCGCCACACCACATCTTCTCTGAAGAAAAAATTCAGTGCCGGACCCTCAGTCTTAGCGAAGGTATTCTCGAACTCTGTAGGGGTTATTCTGTTTGATGTTCTCCTTCATGGTGCAATGTTCAGCTCTGAAGTGTTTTGTGCTACCCTTAGGAAATCGAAAAAACGGCTTCACCTTGTTCGCCCCTACAAAAAAGTAAACGAACTTCTCCTTCTCCATGACAACGCAAGGGCTTACACAAGTCTGTGCACCCGAGAGGAGCACCAAAACGTTTTTGGGCTTTTCCTCGTCATCCACCCTACAACCCGTATCTAACACGTTCGGGTTTCCGTCTATTTGGCCGAATTAGGGATGCACTCCGCGGGAAGCAATATGTGGATGATGGGAAGGTTATTGATGCTGCAAGACGTTGGCCCCGACGCCGACCACTAACATGGTACCATAGGGCAATACAGGCCCTCCTAGTAAGATGGCGTAAGGCTGTCACATTGATGGGACATTACGTCGAAAAACACGGTTTTGTAGCCAAAAGAGACTGGAATAATGTGGTGTACTTGAATCGTGAATAAACCAATCCGCTTTTGGGGAAAAAATGTGTTGCATTATTTACTGAACGACCATCGTATTTTAATTGCAACATTTAGCCACTTCTTCTAGATACTTCTTTACACAGTCGCCGTTTCGACATACAGTTTGTTGTTCCGTGGTACCAGCTTTCAATAGAAGTCAGCCGCCTGTGCTTCCGGTCAATTTCCTACTCTGGTCTGCTGCTCTTTGCCCGTACCAAAATGCTGTCCCCCAAGGCAGCGTTTCATGTGAGCAAAGAGATGAAAATATGAGAGAGCCAAGTCCGGGCTGTATAGTAGATGATAAAACACTTTCCATCGAAAACGCTGTAGGGGCGTCTTCGTTGCAGCTGCAGTGTGCGGCCGAGCATTGTCATGAAGAAGGACGATGTCTGATGACAACATTTCCCTTCGCTTGTTCTGAATTGCTCTTCGTAGACGTTGAAGAGTCATCTTGCATCAGGCTGCAACGATGGTCGTGTCACGTTCCATGAATTCAATCAACAAAACTTCTTTTCGGCCCTTGCACATGTTAACCATACACTTTCTGATGGAGAAGGTTCGCTTTTACTTCTTTCATTTACTGAAAGAATCAGAATGCTCCACTGTCTGGACTGCTCTTTTGCTCCTTCATTTCCGGAATGGACCCATGTCTCGTCCTCCTTGTTCAAAAAATCTCCTTTATCATAGTAGCGCTGGAGAAACTGCTCATTCGCTGTGTTTTGTAACGTTCCGAAAGTATCTTGGGAGACCATGTCACACGGGGTTTGTCTCTGATTCACAATAGTGTAGAGAGAGGAGTTTGAAATTTCGGGAAACAAATCACTCAATACAAAACTGTGAAGCAGCGATTTTCTAGAATCGCCTAATCCATTCGCTGAACAATACCATCGGTTGAGACTCGCTTTCTTCCCTGACCGCCTGCTCCACGTACGTCTATCCCTCCTGCTTCAAAGTTTCTGCACGATCGCCGCACTTTGTTGTCACGCATTGAAGTTTTGCCATACACAGTATTTATCTGTAGATACATTTCGGCTGCACTGCACCCCTCATTGTGAAGAACACGAATGACAGCACGCGCTTCACACTTATAAGGAGGCACTACGGTTCTAGTCATCACTCTGTGCTCACTCTGTGCTGAGAATTAAAAAAAGGACGTGGTGCGATCGACCGGCATACTAGAAATACTACGCAGCTCATCTGTGCAAAGCTTCATCGGATTTTTACTGTGGTTTTAACTTTGCGACCTATCAGACTTTGAAAAAAAAATGAGCCCTCCTGTAACTCTTTGTAGCAGCCATTACTGATTTTAACGTGAGTGTATGTACACTCAGAAATTGATCTCTGACGATACAAAGCAAATTCTGAAAATACAATATCTCTGATGTGAGTGCGTTTGTCTTTTACGGATGCGAGACCGCTATGCGTCCAGAACTCACATTTTTAGGCCTTAATCTTCGTGAGACACGGACGCAGAACTCTACTGCTCCCATAGCAGCACACCTTAAGTTGTAAATAGAAATATTTTGTGCTGACGTATTCATTGAGGAACGAGTCTTTAATGTGTCAATGTCACTCTTGACAAGAATGATTAAACATGGTAAATTACTAGTGCATCGAATATTCACTTTAGAATACCTATGTTCACTCATTGTCATTAATATTTTTTATATTTTTATGTGATATGCACGAAATGTGTATTTAGAATCAGATGTGCCGTGAAAGCACGCTGTTAAGCTGCTGCGAGATAAATTAGTAATTAGTGCACAGTACCTGTGGTAGTTAAAGATACTACGAATTCGCGGTTAGAAATACAAAGGCTTTCATCACTATTATTTATTCATTGAAACAAGGATGTGAATCTGTATCACTGTACTGATCATCATCATGTGTTATATTAAATCTATTTTATTTTTCTTGGACGCAACATCGTCAAAGCCAAGCCCGGCGTCTGAAGTAACTAAACTTCCACTAGGTAATAAATATATTTCCTCTTTGAGTCTGAAAACTAATCTGTTAGATGACAATCACTTTGGCCTTCGGAAAGGTAATGGCACCAGCGAGGCAATTACGACGTTGCGATTGATAACTGAAGCAAGACTTTGTTGTTGTTGTTGTTGTGGTCTTCAATCGTGAGACTGGTTTGATGCACCTCTCCATGCTACTGTATCCCGTGCAAGCTTCTTCATCTCCCAGTACTTGCTGCAACCTACATCCTTCTGAATCTGCTTAGTTTATTCATCTCTTGGTCTCCCTCTACGATTTTTACCCTCCACGCTGCCCTCCATTGCTAAATTGGTGATCCCTCGATGCCTCAGAACAAGCCCTACCAACCGGTCCCATCTTCTTGTCAAGTTGTGCCACAAACTCCTCTTCTCCCAATTCTATTCAATACCTCCTTATTAGTTATGTGATCTACCCATCTAATCTTCAGCATTCTTCTGTAGCACCACATTTCGAAAGCTTCTATTCTCTTCTTGTCCAAACTATTTATCGTCCATATTTACTTTAGAATAATCAAATGCGCTCGTAGAATGTACCGAATGCTTCTGTACATTGGTTGAAGGTAGGCGGAGAAGTGGGCGACGCGAACCTAACCCATGACGTAATAAACAGCGCAGACTATCAGCCCTGTTGCAATGGAGCCGAGGAGGTCGCAGATCCGTCCTGCAATGCCATTCGGATGAGGTGTCGATCTTCTTGCGGGGTGGGCTGGGTGGTGCGAAATGACTCATTTCGTAGTGTTCTACGGCCCTCCGTGAACCATACGCCACACACCCGTTGCACTGCCGAAACACTTCGTCCCGCAAGAGCAACAATTTCCCGGATGGATGCATCACATTCTCTCATGCCAATAATGCGCCCTCTTTCTTGATCATTGATCTGACGGTACGGTTCGCGCGTACGACTGCGAGGCACCTTGTACGTCTGCTCAAGTCGCACTGATCCATTACCTTCGATTTTATAGCGACAACAAAAGCCGCCGGCACATTTTACTGGTAGCTGGTGTTGGGCTGCGATATCGTTGTCGACCTCGATTCCGCGAGCCGACATGGCTCAAATGCTAATCATTTTTGCAGAACATACTAATGTACTTGTCCTACGAATATGAACGTCATATCTCTAGTCGTTCAACGAGTGTATACAGTAAACACACACAACCAACAAAAATAAACAGTGAATGTGAAGTGTGCAGTTAAGCTGTGTTCGAAAACTGCCTGAAATCGTACATCGTGGTGTACGCAGGCTAGCTTCCAGTAGACGATAAAAATTCACATTCTGCGATTGATGGTAGCGTGGGCCCGCGTAAATAGCGGGCTAGCAGCAGAGGAGCGGGTACCCTGGTGCTTCGCGCCGCGGGGTAAAACCACCCATTTGGCCGCGGTAGGCGATAGTGGAAAGGTAACGAATACGGCGGGAACAGCCGCCCTGAAATATTCGCTGTACAGATCAAAAAATAAAAAAATAAAAGCTTATACCGCCGGGCAATAACAAAGTATATTAATGTAAAGAGAAAATTAAGATGATATAGCCTGGTTGGAAGTTTAACATGTGAAGCCAAGCTGGGGACTAACATTTAATTTTCGATATGTTATTTATGGATTCTCCCGTTGGTTCTTGGTAGAACTTGAATAACAAGTACACTGATTTTTGTTTATTTCTAATTAGTTTTCGCTCTATTAGGCCATCTTCGGGAAACAACTGACTAGCGTGTGCAAGAAACACTGCTACTTAAGTAACCAAACATTATATATACACTCCCCTTGTACAGAATGTTGTGCACCAAATTTGTTCTTCAACATTGAAACTACATTTTACGCAGTGAACAATATTAAGTGCAATAAGTAACTGAACTATGCAGTATTACAGTATTACAAATTAGATGTCTGTTATCCTGTGCAAGCTTCTTCATCTCCCAGTACGTACTGCAACCTACATCCTTCTGAATCTGCTTAGTGTGTTCATCTCTTTGGTCCCCCTAACGATTTGTACCCTCCACGCTGCCCTCCAATCCTAAATTGGTGATCCCTTGATGCCTCAGAACACGTCCTATCAACCGATCCCTTCTTCTAGTCAAGTTGTGCCACAAACTTCTCTTCTCCCCAATTCTATTCAGTACCTCCTCATTAGTTATGTGATCTACCCATCTAATCTTCAGCATTCTTCTGTAGCACCACATTTCGAAAGCTTCTATTCTCTTCTTGTCCAAACTATTTATCGTCCATGTTTCACTTCCATACATGGCTACACTCCATACAAATACTTTCAGAAAAGATTTCCTAACACTTAAATCTATACTCCATGTTAACAAATTTCTCATCTTCAGAAACGCTTTCCTTGCCATTGCCAGTCTACATTTTATATCCGCTCTACTTCGACCATCATCAGTTATTTTGATCCCCCAATAGCAAAACTCCTTTAATACTCTAAGTGTCTCATTTACTAATCTAATTCCCTCAGCATCACCCGACTTCATTCGACTACATTCCATTATCCTCGTTTTGTTTTTGTTGATGTTCATCTTATATCCTCCTTTGAAGACTCGGTCCATTCAGTTCAACTGCTCTTCCAGGTCCTTTGCTGTCTCTGACAGAATTACAATGTCATCGGCGAACCTTGAAGTTTTTATTTCTTCTTCGTGGATTTTAATACATACTCCGAATTTTTCTTTTGTTTCATTTACTGCTTGTTCAATATACAGATTGAATAACATCGGGGAGAGGCTACAACCCTGTCTCACTCCCTTCGCTACCACTGCTTCCCTTTCATGTCCCTCGACTCTTATAACTGCCATCTGGTTTCTGTACAAATTGTAAATAGCCTTTCGCTCCCTGTATTTTCCCCGTGCCACCTTCAGAATTTGAAAGAGAGTATTCCAGTCAACATTGTCAAAAGCTTTCTCTAAGACTACAAATGCTAGAAACGTAGGTTTGCCTTTTCTTAATCTAGCTTCTAAAATAAGTAGTAGGGTCAGCATTGCATCACGTGTACCCATGTTTCTACGGAATCCAAACTGATCTTCCCCGAGGTCGGCTTCTACCAGTTTTTCAATTCGTCTGTAAAGAATTCACGTTAGTATTTTGCAGCCGTAACTTATTAAACTAATAGTTCGGTAATTTTCACATATGTCAACGCCTGCTATTAGATGTCTATAATGCTAAAATTTGTAAGATCTTGATCCACTGATTGAAAAACTGTCATACTGAACACACTTCATTTATGTTGTGCCCCAAACATGCTTTTCAACATTGTAAACTACACTTTACGCAATGGACAGTACTAATCACAATAATTAGAATACACAGAATTAAGATATTATACGTACAGGGTTATGATTCCATAGTTTGTGGGGTCGTGACATTGGTTGAGAACTGTCTAACTGAGCACTAGTCACTGAAATTGTGCAACAAATATATTTCACATTGTGGGATTACAAAATGGTTCAAATGTCTCTGAGCACTATGGGACTTAACAGCCTAGGTCATCAGTCCCCTAGAACGTAGAACTACTTAAACCTAACTAACCTAAGGACATCACACACATCCATGCCCGAGGCAGGATTCGAACCTGCGACCGTAGCGGTGGCGCGGTTCCAGACTGAAGCGCCTAGAACCGCTCGGCAACACCGGCCGGCTGTGGGATTACAGTTTACGCAATGGCCAATATTAAGCACAGTACGATTAAAATATACAATATTACAAGTTATGTTGTTGTAACGTTAAAGTTTATGACGTAAGCAAGGTAAGGAATATAAAATTCTATCGTGTCTTAATTTTGTGTAACAGTATGTCAGTGTGACGTTTTCGATATGTGTCTAACGCTATCGTGGTCTTCTGCTCTTCGTAACTTCTTGTAAAACCAATTTGTTGTGTCAACTTGTGAATCAAAAAAATAAAAGCATTTAATAAACTTTAGCTATTTTAAATACAAACTACGTGAATTGTGTACATTATTTAAAGTGATCACCATTTACAATATTGCCTGGGTTTATTTTAACTATGTTGTCAGCACGTCGATCTGTTGGTTGATGCGACGAGCGTTCCCTCTAGACGAGACTCGCAAAGCCAAATAACTTTTTTTAAAACTCCATCCACATATCTAGCACCCATAACTTTCCATCAGGATACTTCGTTTTATGTAGTACAGATACAGGCAAGTACCCCACACCAAAAATATAGAAGCAACAAAGGAATGACAGAAAACACAAAAAAGCTGACATGAGTTGCCCTCCACTCTGGCTAAAGTCCTTACTCATGAGTTCTCTCTTGACATGCACTACCGTCTCATCTCTGAGAGTGGTCGGCACAAAAAATTATCACCCTGCAGTCTTCTGAGTTATACCATTTAGGAAATAAGGATCCCAACAATAAACAGAAAGCTTTCTGACTGCACAGAAAATATATATTGATGCAAGCAGCGAGGGAATTGTAGTAAGTGAAAGAACTAATAGAGAAACTGTTCTGAATGAACAGAAAAACTTATTTTATATACAATGTTTTTAGACGACTATCCCACGTTTACTAAATAAAGCGGATTACATGTTACGAGTGGCTATGGAAAATTTTACTATACATGTAAATGTAAAGTCAAATAAATTGATGTCAAAATGTGTGTAAGAAGATGTTGTTGTTGTTGTGGTCTTCAGCCCTGAGACTGGTTTGATGCAGCTCTCCATGCTACTCTATCCTGTGCAAGCTTTTTCATCTCCCAGTACCTACTGCAACCTACATCCTTCTGAATCTGCTTAGTGTATTCATCTCTTGGTCTCCCTCTACGATTTTTACCCTCCACGCTGCCCTCCAATACTAAACTGGTGATCCCTTGATGCCTCAGAACATGTCCTACCAACCGATCCCTTCTTCTGGTCAAGTTGTGCCACAAACTTCTCTTCTCCCCAATCCTATTCAATACTTCCTCATTAGTTATGTGATCTACCCATCTAATCTTCAGCATTCTTCTGTAGCACCACATTTCTAAAGCTTCTATTCTCTTCTTGTCCAAACTATTTATTGTCCATGTTTCACTTCCATACATGGCTACACTCCATACGAATACTTTCAGAAATGACTTCCTGACACTTAAATCAATACTGGATGTTAACAAATTTCTCTTCTTCAGAAACGCTTTCCTTGCCATTGCCAGCCTACATTTTATATCCTCTCTACTTCGACCATCATCAGTTATTTTGCTCCCCAAATAGCAAAATTCCTTTACTACTTTAAGTGCCTCATTTCCTAATCTAATTCCCTCAGCATCACCCGACTTAATTAGACTACATTCCATTATCCTTGTTTTGCTTTTGTTGATGTTCATCTTATATCCTCCTTTCAAGACACTGTCCATTCCATTCAAATGCTCTTCCAAGTCCTTTGCTGTCTCTGACAGAATTACAATGTCATCGGCAAACCGCAAAGTTTTTATTTCTTCTCCATGAATTTTAATACCTACTCCAAATTTTTCTTTTGTTTCCTTTACTGCTTGCTCAATATACAGATTGAACAACATCGGGGAGAGGCTACAACCCTGTCTTACTCCCTTCCCAACCACTGCTTCCCTTTCATGTCCCTCGACTCTTATAACTGCCATCTGGTTTCTGTACAAATTGTAAATAGCCTTTCGCTCCCTGTATTTTACCCCTGCCACCTTTAGAATTTGAAAGAGAGTATTCCAGTCAACATTGTCAAAAGCTTTCTCTAAGTCTACAAATGCTAGAAACGTAAGTTTGCCTTTCCTTAATCTTTCTTCTAAGATAAGTCGTAAGGTCAGTATTGCCTCACGTGTTCCAGTGTTTCTACGGAATCCAAACTGATCTTCCCCGAGGTTGGCTTCTACTAGTTTTTCCATTCGTCTGTAAAGAATTCGTGTTAGTATTTTGCAGCTGTGACTTATTAAGCTGATAGTTCGGTAATTTTCACATCTGTCAACACCTGCTTTCTTTGGGATTGGAATTATTATATTCTTCTTGAAGTCTGAGGGTATTTCGCCTGTTTCATACATTTTGCTTACCAGATGGTAGAGTTTTGTCAGGACTGGCTCTCCCACGGCCGTCAGTAGTTCCAATGGAATACTGTCTACTCCGGGGGCCTTGTTTCGACTCAGGTCTTTCAGTACTCTGTCAAACTCTTCACGCAGTATCATATCTCCCATTTCATCTTCATCTACATCCTCTTCCATTTCCATAATATTGTCCTCAAGTACATCGCCCTTGTATAGACCCTCTATATACTCCTTCCACCTTTCTGCTTTCCCTTCTTTGCTTAGAACTGGGTTTACATCTGAGCTCTTGATATTCATACATGTTGTTCTCTTATCTCCAAAGGTCTCTCTAATTTTCCTGTAGGCGGTATCTATCTTACCTCTAGTGAGATAGGCCTCTACATCCTTACATTTGTCCTCTAGCCATCCCTGCTTAGCCATTTTGCACTTCCTGTCGATCTCATTTTTGAGACGTTTGTATTCCTTTTTGCCTGTTTCACTTACTGCATTTTTATATTTTCTCCTTTCATCAATTAAATTCAATATTTCTTCTGTTACCCAAGGATTTCTAGTAGCCCTCGTCTTTTTACCTACTTGATCCTCTGCTGCCTTCACTACTTCATCCCTCAAAGCTACCCATTCTTCTTCTACTGTATTTATTTCCCCCATTCCTGCCAATTGCTCCCTTATGCTCTCCCTGAATCTCTGTACAACCTCTGGGTCTTTTAGTTTATCCAGGTCCCATCTCCTTAAATTCCCACCTTTTTGCAGTTTCTTCAGTTTTAATCTACAGGTCATAACCAATAGATTGTGGTCAGAGTCCACATCTGCCCCTGGAAATGTCTTACAATTTAAAACCTGGTTCCTAAATCTCTGTCTTACCATTAAGAAGATAAAGACAGCAATTAAATAAAACAGCAATAAATCAAGTATAAACTCAGCTGGAAGTTCCTTCTGTGATTAGCTTGTCGATGTCTTGCTCTGGAAATGATACTTTCAAAGGGAGCTTTCTTCATACACATACTTTGACTATTAAAATGAAGTCACTCCTTGCATCATGAGCTGCACGAGAACCTCGCCATGATAAACACGCCTCGGACAGGGCACCCAGCTTAGTAGAGATGCTAAAGTTTCTGGCAGTTTAACGGGTCAAGTGGCAGAACTGCTATCGTAAAAGTGACGGCGCCCAAGGACTTCCTAAGTGACTCTGCGTTCATTGGGTGAACTAGTGCTGGCTGCATCTCTGTGTGTAGATAACGCGCAACAAAAAAAGAACGCATTTCAGCCCGAAGACTACTGTGAGTATTGTGTGTCTGTGGGAGTCGATGTCGAGAGTCTTGGCACAAGTTTCTTTTTATCGCTTAATTTTTATATTTCACAGTTTTACAAGGTTTCGAGAAAGAGAAGCCACACTTCAGGGCTGTAATAAGTTTGTCATCAGAAAAGAAAAGAAACTGAAGAAGACAAACTCTGGCTCAATAACGAATTCATTTGTTATATTGGTATGGTGTGTGAGCAAGTCTTTCGAATGTTCCGTTGGAACTATGTTACAGTCAAATATTAGAGTTGCAGGCAATGGTTTGAAACCGAACGCAAGCGTTCGAAACTGGTCACCATTAAAGATTATGAGAAATTGTGACGAAAAACTAAATGTTGCAGTTACACAAAAGATGCTGACTTTTATGGAGCAAACAAAATAAAGTCCAAAACTTTATTAAATGTGAAAACAGTAAAGCAAGTAACAAACTTCAAATACTTAGAATGCAATATATCACATGGAGACGACATTGATTTTCGATATAAGATAGAGAATTTGAACTTAATGAATGGTAATAGTAGATGAAACCGACAAAAGAAAGTAAGAAAAGAAGTACTTCTGAAATTTTATAGAACACTGTCGTTTCTGTTGTACTGTATGGAAGCGAAAGGCGTCTAACTAAGAATCCAGAGTGCCGAAAAAAAATTTCTTGGACGTGAACCAGGATACACAACACAAGATCGAAAGGAAAATACAGAAAGAAGAGCAGAGGTTTGATTACTATCCACATCTAAAAAAGAGAAGACCATACGAAGGGAATGGAAAGATTACGCCAGTGTGATGGAAGATGACAGACTGCAACAATACCATACAAATATAAACCAGCTGGAAAATTATACACAGGGAGACACAAAACCATACGCAAGGACTAAGACTAATCTCAGTAGGTAGTCGTAATACGTAAAGCAAAATAAGTGCAGAAGATGCGAAACCAGGCAGAGAGTTAAATCCCAATTCCTACACGTAGGGTATTCCTTCAAAAAGCATAAACGAGATCTATTTCCAACAGACGGATCACAAAGGACAATGTAACCTATTCTCCGTTCATGACACACCTCAGAGAGATCCGGACTTCAGTCCTTAATGTAGACGCACCATATACTGATCAGGAACTGCACTTCATCATCTCATTTGCCTTGACGTGTGAATATGGGAGAAATTTGGTTTTCATAATCCAATCAAAACAACGAAGCTTTTTCTCTCTTTAATGACACTGATAAATTTTGGCACTTGCATGCTGTAGAATGAACCGCAGCTAGGTGAAGAACTACAGCTGAGATAGACACTACAGAAAATTGTGGGCCTACAACTATAATATTCGAAACCATTCAAATTGAGTAGTGATTTTCCAGAAACTGAGACCCACAGAAGACGGAATATAGTTCCCAGAAAAATACTTGGACATTAAAAAGAGAGAAACACTTTGCGTTATGCGGAAGGTGTAGATATAAAAACTTTTTTTTTAATTTTTTGAATAAAACAACCGACACAGTGTTTTCGTATTTCACTGTAGTTTTGAGTTTCGTCAGAGTTGTCCCACCTTCATACACTACTGGCCATTAAAATTGCTACGCCAAGAAGAAATGCAGATGTTAAACGGGTATTCATTGGACAAATATATTATACTAGAACTGATACGTGATTACATTTTCACGCAATTTGGGTGCATAGGTCCTGAGAAAACAGTACCCAGAACAACCACCTCTGGCCGTAATAACGGCCTTAATACGCCTGGGCATTGAATCAAACAGAGCTTGGATGGCGTGGACAGGTACAGCTGCCCATGCAGCTTCAACACGATACCATAGTTCATCAAGAGTAGTGACTGGCGTTTTGTGACGAGCCAGTTGCTCGGCCACCATTGACCAGACGTTTTCAGTTGGTGAGAGATCTGAAGAATGTGCTGGCCAGGGCAGCAGTCGAACATTTTCTGTATCCAGAAAGGCCCGTACAGGACCTGCAACATGCCGTCGTGCATTATCCTGCTGAAATGTAGGATTTCGCAGGGATCGAATGAAGGGTAAAACCACGGGTCGTAATACATCTGAAATGTAACGTCCACTGTTCAAAGTGCCATCAATGCGAACAAGAAGTGACCGAGACGTGTAACCAATGGTACCCCACACCATCACGCCGGGTGATATGCCAGTATAGCGACGACGAATACACGCTTCCAATGTGCGTTCACCGCGATGTCGCCAAACACGGATGCGACCGTCATGATGCTGTAAACAGAACCTGGATTCATCCGAAAAAATGATTTTTTGCCATTCGTGCACCCAGGTTCATCGTTGAGTACACCAGCAACGCCGGTCAACTGTTGTTTGTGTATGAGAAATCTACAAACTTTCCTCATGTCAGCACGTTGTAGGTGTCGCCACCGGTGCCAACGTTGTGTGAATGCTCTGAAAAGCTAATCATTTGCATATCACAGCATCTTCTATCTGTCGGTTAAATTTCGCGCCTGTAGCACGTCATCTTCGTGGTGTAGCAATTTTAATGGCCAGTAGTGTATCTTAAATGCATGAAGACGGTAACTACCCCCTAGCGTTGGCTGGTGTGCACATGACGTCATCGTGACGATGTTGCTCACAAAATAATAAAACACAATCTCTGTGCCGGCCGCGGTGGTCTAGCGGTTCTGGCGCTGCATTCCGGAACCGCGGGACTGCTACGGTCGCAGGTTCGAATCCTGCCTCGGGCATGGGTGTGTGTGATGTCCTTAGGTTAGTTAGGTTTAAGTAGTTCTAAGTTCTAGGGGACTTATGACCTAAGATGTTGAGTCCCATAGTGCTCAGAGCCATTTGAGCCACAATCTCTGTTTCCTCATGCTCAGTCTGAGAAAGGAGTGGTAACGTCAATCAAGATGGACAGCAGAAAAATGTAAAGAGTGTTACTGCTGAGTTTGAGAAGTTTTTGTCCTTTGTACTCGCCTTTTTCAACTACGCAGAGTCGGCTTTTGCTATTCATGCGGCGCCATCTATCACTTTGATAGGCGGCTTGGCTTAGCTTCTACATACGAGGGTTGGACCTTATTCACAACCGATACAAAAGAGTTACTTGTTTGCACCTGTTACTGTCCTTCAAAGAAGTCAGCAGCGTTGTGCAGAACCCGTTGCCAGCGATGTGGAAGGCGTAGTGTACCGTTAGCAGAGCCTGTTCCGTTGATGATACGAATGGAGCGGTTTACTGCCTGTCGAATCTCTGGAACAATTCTGAAGCGAATGATACGAAGCCAAAACTGAAACGCCAATTCAACGAATGGCGTCATTATGGGTCGCCGCGAAAGTCGAAAGTGCGTTAGAGCCCCAATATGGTGAGAGTTATGGTGATTTTCGTGTACGTCTGTGATGGTATTATCCGTTCTCCCATGGAAGACCGTCAATGCACACTATTACTGTTCGTTTTTGGAGCATCACCTGCGACCAGTCTTGCGAAAGAAGAGGTGACACTTTCTGCGCAACGCACTCATCATTTTGCACGACAATGTGCGGGCGCATACAGCTCACGCTGTGGCTGCTCTGTTCGGTCGATGGGACGGGGAAGTACTGTACCATACACTATAGTCCCTGGACTTAAGTCCTTGTGACTTTGATTTGATTCCGAAGATGAAGGAACTACTTGGTAGCATTCGCTTCAGAACTGTTCCAGAGATTCGACAGGCAGTAGACCGCTCCATTGGCACCATCAACAGAACGGGCTCTACTAACGGTATACTACGCCTTCCATATCACTGGATATGAGTTCTACACAACACTGGTGACTACTTTGAAGGACAGTAACCGGCGGAAACATGTAACTCTTTTGTATCGATTGTGCATAAGTAGTTGCCACTATTTAAGTTCCAACCCTCGTATCACTTTACGTATTCATCAGACACTTTTCCGCGGCACGGCATTCAGGTCTTAGTGTTATGTGGCCGTACTGTCTCAGCCTGGGTTCTGGGAGTTTTTCATTTATGCCTTATGAGAACGATTTTAAAACTACTGGTCAAAGCATTCTGGAGAAGTGATTGCAAAAATCAGTAACTGAAAACGAAAAAAAATGAGTGTATGGGAATGAAATTTTAAATAGAGTTTATTTTTCATGCAACTCGATCGAAGATGGTGAACATAGCCCAAAAAAGAAATCCGAAAAGTTGCAAAAAACGGTTCATCTTAAATAAGTAAACATCTAAAGCTCCGATCGAAAATGTTGAGCGAGAAACTTGAAGGGCTGAAAAAAATCTATCGATTTCTTTTTTATAAGTATGGATTGCTTTCTTACGCATTGTGATGTTTCGAAAAAAAGTTAAGGGTCGGGTTCTCTTTAACACATTAATATTCACGTTCCCATACTTTCTATTTACTGTAAGTATAGCCTACGGTAAGTCAAGAAAGTACTTTTTCAAAACGTAAAAACCTTAGTTATTTTTCGAGATGCATCTATTTTTTTTTAAAAAATGCGTTTCTGATAATTGGCTACTTATTCTCTGCAGATAGCCCTACACTAACTGTTATAGGTTTATTTTCTTCGCAAAGAGTTGTGTTACCGCGCTATTAAATAGTTTTTACGATATTTTTAATTGTAAGGATCGCAAACGACTTCGAAAAACTTGCACAGTTGGTGGGTGACTTTTTAACTAACTATATCAATTTTTATTTTATGAAAACAGGTGTTAAAGAAACAAATTGCTGATATTTTATCACGAATTTTAAAAAAAGAAATTTTAAGATAACTTATAAAAAATAAACAAATAAAATAAACACTAGTCGATACAGTTAAATTTTACAGCGATGCTCTTGATGGAGGTTCATGTTGAATAGAAATACATTCAAGAAATAAATATAATATGTGTAATCGATGTTTACTATTAGTAACTGAATGATAAAGTGAGGCGTGCAAACACAGAGTGCGTCAGCTCGAGCGGACGGCGGAGTGGGGGGAACCGGCGCGCGGTCGCCCTGAAAAGTGTAAGTTTTTCGTTGTCGTTTCTCGATCCCTACAACTAATAAAATCGTACGAATTGTTTAATAGTATGATCGCACAACTCTCTTCCAGGAAAATAAGCCTAAAACCATTGCTATAGGGGCTATCCTCTGATAAGATCTAGCAAATTCGCGAGAGCGCCTGTTTTTTGTAATCGATATATCTCGAAAAATAATTAATGTTTTTTTTTATTTTTCAAACAAGTTTCGTTTTCAACTTACCGCGGATCTAATTGCAGTAAATAGCAAGTATGGGAACGTGAATGTTAACGAGGTAAAGAGAATCTGATGTTTAACTTTTTTTTTCGATATATCACGCAGCGTAAGAAAGCAATCCATACTTATAAAAAAGGAATCAATAGATCTTTTTAAGCCCTAATACTTTCTCGTTTAACATTTCTCGCTCGGGGATATAGATTTTTATTTATTTAAGAAAAACAGTTTTTTGCAACTTTTCGGAATTTTTAGGCCAAGTTGGCCAACTTGGACTGAGTATCATGAAACTATTTGAAATTTAATTCCCTTTACGCTCATATTTTATGTGTTGAGATAACAATTTTTACAAATTTAACTATGCTGTCACAGAATGCTTGGACTATACCTCCGAATTCATCGCACTATTTGTATTTCAATGTTACTCCTCGGGCCCTTGATGCTTAGACTTCACTGTCAGACAATAGCACTGGCCTTACAGCTATTTTATAAATTTTGTCTTTGGTTTTTACGGGTTTTTTGAATTACACAGAAACTCTGAAAGCATATGCGACTTTCGTCAATCAGATGTTATTCTTCGAGACGTATGTTTCAACTGATCCGTTCTCTGATATTACTAATCCCAGATAATTGAAATTTTTACCTCTTGCAAGTGTGACGTTATGAAGCTTCATACGCTGACTAGGGTAAGTAAGAGCAATTTATAACAGGCATCATGGGCGAGAGCGAAAAAAAATCAGTAATCACAGAGCAGCAAAAGAAAGTGAATATAGTGACTGCCCCAAAACCATGAATAATCTTAAAGGTCGTACTGACTGGAAACAAGCCAGACATAGACAGAGAGCACAACGCTGTCTCCTGCTGCTCCGTACTCAGCCGTAGGCTGTGAAAGGTATCGCAGGGCGGAAGGAGAGGGGAGGGTGTGTTACGAAGCCTGACCGAGCCAACCCCGGGGGTTCCCCAAACGGTATCGACTTTTTGGGTCATCCCGGGGGCTTCCAGCGTCGGCAGCGGATGGCGCGCTGGACTGGCTGTCTGGCTGTGAGTGCACTTAATTGTGTCCAGTGGTTCGGTAGCGCTGTGTAGGAGGGGACGCGGACAGCCGCTTTGTACGCCAGTAGCAGGGACGGGCGAACAGCAGCCGTCGCTCCGTCTGCAGACGGCGACCACTTTACTCATAACAGGTATGTGAAAGAGCCTCACTGTTACCTTCTTTCCTTCGTTAGGATGGCGACCTGACTAGGTGACCTGGGAAACCGGGATTCCTCAGGGAAATTAAATTCGCTGAAATAATGCGGTAAATATCAGGGAATTCTAAAAGATTTGTTTGAGAGTTCTGAGAGACTGCTTAAGGAGTAATATTCGTTGACAAAAAGAAATAAGCTGAATCATTTTGCTTCAAATCACTCCGAGATTCTGCTTCCGAAACAGTCGGTCCTGAGGTCGAGTAAAGAAAGGTGAAGAAGTTCACTGAATTAATGTAATCAAATCACACGTTAATTTTATCTAATAATAGTCTTCTTTGTTGCGAGAAGTAACAGTTTACAATAAAGCAAATGTACCTAGGTGATTCAGAAAAAGACAGACATCAAAAGTAAATTGGGTATATATATTTCGTATTTCAATAAGAGGGAGTTGTCTTTTACCAAAATCAAGGTAATTTCCAATTGCCTATTGAAGTCGCGGAGTCCAAACGATACATATCGATCATGCGACTCTGGTGCGGGCGTTATGATCAATTGTTTGTGATCGTAATTCTTATCTGTTTTCCGTCGTTCCCTTAAGTTACATACCTCCGCGAATTAAGGGCAAAAAGAGAATTGTTCCCATAGCGTACACATCACATGACCTTTCACATGACGACAACACTGACGACGAGTAAGGTAAGTCATCTCCTTTGTAATTACAAGTATTTTTGTAACGGTCTTCTTTTGTCATTGCTGCAGTGACCACCGTAAACATACTCATAACGCCCGCCACCAGAGTCACATGATCGATTTAGGATCGCACGTTCGATATGTATCGTTTGGACTCCGCGACATCGTTAGGCAATCATTCTTGGAAATTACCAAAATCAATTTTTGGGGTTATGAGCTAGTAACCTCCACAAAGCATATGACCAGTGATACACACTGTAATTATTTGGGGACTATTTGAAATTTTTTCTGTCATGGTACCCTTTGGGGACTGCAATGTCAATAAATGGTCAGTGTGTAGTGAGAGGTCATCTGTCATTCAACTATCACTGATTGTATTTTACAATCTGGATCTGGATGTGTAATAGACTCTGCGAAAGTAGTTCCCTGACAGTCGCAGTGAACTTCAGGCAGCTGCTTCGCGCGCCCACGTCGACCAATCACTTAACGCGATTTTGTGTACGTCCCTATGGCAACGCCTCACTGTTGTCATGGTTCTACAGAAGACAATTATTTTGTTTCTTCGGCTGCCGTTCGCGCTTCGCAGTTGAAAACTGGTCACAGGGCGGCCATCTGCCAGGGAATTTCTTTTGTTCACTCTACTGTAGGACATAAATATTTTACATGTCTCTTCCACCGAACAAAATGTAACGAAGTACTTAGTGAAGTAGGTCATTCTTTGTGCTTAGTGGAGAGCAGGGTGACACTCGTAACTTTGAAATTACGAAACAGCTTATTTCTCACAGAAAGTTACGGTTCATATTTACTCTGTACATGAATAATTCTTGAATACATGGTTAATTGAAGGTAATATCCATAAATCAGTTGAGTTACTTAGTTGGAAGGTGTATGACAATGAACCGAGTGAGGACAAAGTTGAATATAGTCAGTGTAATAGACTACGCCAAAGTTGCCGATGAGATTACGTCGATAATTATTCTAGGCTTTGTTAGCAGCGTGCAGTGAATATAAGATACATAGGCGAGATGTCTCACTGAATTTTCTGAGTGTAATATTTTAGTTCTATGTAAGTACGAGATGGCAATAGAAACAAATTTGTGGTTTAGGCTATTTTATAGCGATCATTGTTATCGACAAACTGCAGGGAATTCATCTGTCGTTATCACCTAGATCCTTAAAACATCTTCGTTCCAGAAATGGTACGTAATTCCTGCTATACACGCTTAAGTTTCTACAGTGTTGGAATTCTTGTGATCCTTATTATGCTCTCGATTTATTTAAAAAGAAAACACATTTCAGCGTGCCGGTAGTCCTACCCCACTGCTCTAAAATTCCACAATACACTTCTCTCTTATAAAATGCATCCTTTCGATGTGATGCAAGGTTTTCTTCCCACTTACCATTCTTGTTACAATGTTGCAGCACTTATTTCATCTGTAAGGGTTAACGCCACTCGCAGTGCACTAACAGAAACGTATATTTTCCTTTTCCCTGCACGATTCTCCAGCAAATTAACATGCTTTATTGTACGTACTGCATTTCCGATCCTGCTGTCTCTCTCTCCAGACGTCTCTGCACGTCACTACTTCAAGTATAAAAGAAACCGGAAGCTAGCAAAATCAGTCGCCTGAGCTTGCAATATGAGAAGTATCAGCCGTCACCCTACTCATAACACCTGTTTTGTAACATAAACCGTGTTGATATTCGTCAAAAATATTTTCTTCGATCTTCTAATGACTCGAAAATTTCTAAGCCCATCAAAAGCAACTTTTGTCGAACGTAGCACAATAGTTTTGTTCTCCCAATTTCCGTGAATTTACGTCAGTAATTAATTTAATCGCAGTGTGAAACAATTACAATTTTAATGTGTAAAGTATAGGGAAGTAAATGAAAAGACTACTAAAAATCCCTTTAATAATGGTCATCTACTTAGTTCAACCGCTGTAGCAAATAGACCGCTCCTCAGACGTGTATTCTGAACTATCTTCAAGTAATAAAAAAACAGAGAAAAAGTGCTCCTACGGGAGCACAAAAAAGGCTAATATTTCCCTGTTTTAAAAGACCCTGACTGAAACGTGGGCACAAGCTGCCTGAGTCTATCTTCCTCAGCACCCAGAAACCGATAACGGATAAAGACTTTTGAGATAGGAAGATGGCACTTCTAGATAAATACCCGTAGAATATACTATTGAAATTTGTGCAATTTGCTGCGGTTATTTAGATTTCACCTCACAACGGATTCTACGTTTTCACGTGAGTATTTCGCGCATAGAAGTAAGATAACTTTGAACCTCTGTATCTCGGAATCGGATAAAGATACCAAGAAAAACGTTCAAGGTTTTTTTAGATAGGAATCTTGGGAATGTATCGTAAGTAATTCAGCCATTCATTTGCTGTACGTAGCCGTCTTGGAATCCGCGGCTCTATTTTGGTACCGAGAAACCATATTTTTTGGGTTTTCTCAGGAACCGACCATGAACTAAATGATGCCTCCATAAGCCCGTTAAAGCGCACCATAGAGTACATATAATGCAAAAATAACCAACGTATTTACTGCAGTTGCCAAATCTGGAGGAAGTGTGTTCAAACTTTGACCCTGTACGGTATACAAATGGTCTCTAGCCCAAAGGCTATCCAAAACACTTGAACCAACCTGTTACCATTAGAATCCGAGGTATGAGCTCCGGAAAAATCCCATTTTTATTCGCGGTGTTTTGGAACGTGCATACCGATGTTGCACACCCGAGATATTATGTTTACTACACTACTGGCCATTAAAATTGCTACACCAAGAAGAAATGCAGATGATAAACGGGTATTCAATGGACAAATATATTATACTAGAACTGACATGTGATTACATTTTCAATCAATTTGGATGCATAGATCCTGAGAAATCAGTACCCAGAACAACCAACTCTGGCCGTAGTAACGGCCTTGATACGCCTGGGCATTGAGTCAAACAGAGCTTGGATGGCGCGTACAGGTACAGCTGCCCATGCAGCTTCAACACGATACCACAGTTCATCAAGAGTAGTTGCTCGGCCACCATTGACCAGACTATTCAGATGGTGAGAGATCTGGAGAATGTGCTGGCCAGGACAGCAGTCGAACATTTTCTGTATCCAGAAAGGCCCGTACAGGACCTGCAACATGCGGTCGTGCATTATCCTGCTTTTGCAGGGATCGAATGAAGGGTAGAGCCACGGGTCGTAACACATCTGAAATGTAACGTCCATTGTTCAAAGTGCCGTCAATGCGAACAAGAGGTGCCCGAGACGTGTAACCAATGGCACCCCATACCATCACGCCGGTTGATACGCCAGTATGGCGATGACGAATACACGTTTCCAATGTGCGTTCACCGCGATGTCGCCAAACACGGATGCGACCATCATCATGCTGTAAAAAGAACCTGGATTCATCCCAAAAAAAAGACGTTTTGTCATTCGTGCACCCATTTTCGTCTTTGAGTGCACCATCGCAGGCGCTGCTTTCTGTGATGCAGCGTCAAGGGTACCCGCAGTCATGGTCTCCGAGCTGATAGTCCAGGCTGCTCCAAACGTCGTCGAACTGTTCATGCAGAGGGTTGTTGTGTTGCAAACGTCCCCATCTGTTGACTCAGGGATCGAGACGTGGCTACACGATCCGTTACAGCCATGTGGATAAGATGCCTGTCATCTCGACTGCTAGTGATATGAGGCCGTTGGGATCCAGCACTGCGTTTCGTGTTACCTTCCTGAACCCACCGATTCCATATTCTGCTAATAGTTATTGGATTTCGACCAACGCGAGCAGCAATGTCGCGATACGATAAACCGCAATCGCGATAGGCTACAATCCGACCTCTATCAAAAGTCGGAAACGTGATAGTACGCATTTCTCCTCCTTACACGAGGCATCACAACAACGTTTCACCAGGCAACGCCGGTCAACTGCTGTTTGAGTATGAGAAATCGGTTGGAAACTTCCCTCATGTCAGCACGTTCTAGGTGTCGCCACCGGCGCCAACCTTGTGTGAATGCTCTGAAAACCTAATCATTTGCATATCACAGCATCGTCTTCCTGTCTGTTAAATTTCGCGTCTGTAGTACGTCATTTTCGTGGTGTAGCTATTTTAGTGGCCAGTAGTGTAGTTTACAACTGAATGCAGTATTGAAGTTACGTATGTTGTCAGGTTCCACCCGATGCGACAATTCCAATCTTGATCGCAATGCTCGTACTTCTGCAGCCTCCACCTTCGGTCTTAGCATATGCTTAAGACATCGAAATATTGTTTAGAAAAATATCATTAAATCTGTTACAATTCGAAAACATACCATCAGTTAATCACGCCGAGAAAAACATACGAATTTTAGGCACATTGTAAATAACAACCTACATTCAGAGACTTTTCTTTTGCTAGTTTAAATGTATCCTACCAATAGCGCTTGGATAACAGTTACAGGTACATCATTACATCTCGGTGTAAGAGTTCGTCGGTGGCTGGCGAGTGACGGAATGCCATTCTCGCGGTAACCTTTATCCAGATGTCTTCACTGGGCAAGAGACCTGGAGAACATGCGTGCCAAGGCAACAGTCAGTCGAACACTCTGTGTACTGAGATAGGTCAAGACAGCAAGGAACACATACTGTCTCATACGATCTTGTTCAAGAATAACGTCATGGGGATCTCGAAGATAGGGCACAGCCAGTGAACATAAAACATCGGAAGTGTAGCCACTGTTGTCAGAACTGTCGGCTACGCGAAGCAGAGGTGATCGTGTTGCTAAGACGACGACAGCTCATACAGTCATGCATGCAACTGGGCCAATAGGACGAAGGCGAATCAGTCCTGGCAACGCTTGTTACCTTCGAGACCTGCACACATACGGAGACGTCTATTCTGCTCTTCTGCAGAGAACTGGGACTCGTCTGGAAAGACGACGTGGTACAACAGCTGTCGCTGGGCGCACCACGGTTGAGGTGCCTGCGTCTTCTGACGTGTCAAGGAAAGCCGCAACTAAAGTCGTCGTACTGACAGTTCGTGGTGCTCCTTACGTCGTCGCACTCTCCGTGTGGATACTTGTTCCACAAAGAAGCCGATTAACTGATTCAAGGCATTTGATATAGCTACACCCTCTCGCACGATCGAAGGAACAAAATGTCTTCTTGGCCGCTAGTTCGGTAAGACTTGGGATCTTCCATGGCTTTTAGTGTAGCTCTTCTGAACCGACAGATTCTGTATTCGCTTGGTAGTAATTGAATCCCGACGAACGTCAACATCAATAACGCGGTTCGAAAAGCACGTTCCAGCACGTTCTAGTAGAAGTATCTCCTTCTCACACAAGACAATGTCACCACTGAAACGGGAGGGACAAAAAGTGGAACATTTGTGGAAAAAGCTATACGGGTGACGACAGTTTGTGCTGTCGAGACGAGCCTACCACAAAAACTACAAAGTGCAGAAATTCGCCTGAAGGGTCAGCGACCTGGTGACTTAATCGACATCCAATCTAATGCGCCGTGCGAGTTGGATAACATCTAAGACGGCTTTTTCTGATCTCTCGTGTTGTTGTATGAGCGTCCTAGTGTGTTGTACTCGAGCGTAGCAAGACTATGTAGAACACCTGAAGCATTATGAATACCGTCTTAACTCTCCTCTAATTTTTAGTAATCGCCTAGAAACTTTTCGGACTGACGGAGTATGATTACTTGCTAGTAAAACACCAGTTGTTGTTGCGGTTTTCAGTCCGAAGATTGGTTTGATGCAGCTCTCTATGCTGTTCTATTCTGTGCGAGTGTCTCCACCTGCGAATAATTACTGCAACCTACATCTTTCTGAATCTGCTAACTGTATTCACCTCTTGGTCTCCGTCTACAATTTTTACTTCCCCACTTATAACATTATTTGCTTATGGTCCATTTAAAATTTTATAAATTTTTTGCTTTATAATTTTCACATATTGGTACTATAATTTCTGAAGATGTAAAGTGTGTTATACTATAGTTTTGAAGTTCTGTACATTGTACGTGAGTAATGTATGTAAAATACTATGTTAAATGTTTATTACGTTAAATAATTTTCTGATGGCATTTTGTATTTAAAATATTTGTGTGTATAAATTGTTCATGGTGATGCAAATTTGACAGTTTAAGAAACGGTCACGCTTAGGAACAGTGTAAGAAATAGCTATTATGTAAAAGCCAGTGTGATTTCGTTTGAAACGAAAGTGGCTTTGGAGAGTGGAAAAGGTGGCAAGGGCGTACTGGCGTGCTACCTAGAGCAAGCGCGGGAAGTAAGTGACAGTCTGTAGGCAGCAGTGATCGAGGTAACACCTTTGTGGAGCAGGACAAGCTTTGCCTGCAAATTTGCACAAAAATGCTTCGGATGAAGACTGCAAATGGCTTATGGGGATAGCTGCGAGTTGTTGGGCTGCTGTATGTAAAACTGAACGACGCCAAGAAGAGAAGTTGAGCCCATACAGCAAGATACTTGCAGGCCGTACTGTGGTTAGTGTAGCCGTCATAATTGTTCGCTATACCCAAGCCTACAGCCACCAGATAAGATTTTTTTTTATATTTTTACTTTTGTACAGCGTGAAGCATTAATTTAATCCTCCGTGCTGCCACGTTGATGTGTATGTGATAAGTGATAGTGAAGGTTTTGAATCATCTAGGGAGATACAGTACCTGCAGTCGGCTATACTGTCAGCACAGTCTATGAGCCAGATGTTTTCCTTCCTTGTAGCAGCCACCAGCCAAGGTCGGAAGCGAGTACCCCACTTCGGCAGCATCCGTGCTGCATGCGCCCGCTCATGGACGTAAATTTGCTTTTCGAATATTGGTGAGGGGTTATTGTTTTGTGACAGGCTTTGGCTCTAGTTGTTTTTTATTGTTGTACAACATTTTTACCATGAATTATTTAGTAGAAGTATGCATGAAGATCAACGTTTTTCATTGAATCAACATACAATATGATAGGTTACCTATTTCATCTACTCGTATATTGTTACATTCATATCAGCAGTGTAATGCAAATAATTATTGCTACTACCTACCTATTTTATGATAACTGCACCTACTATTTAGATTTACCTATCTATGTCTATTAGTCTTCACCGTCGTATGTTGTACCTAGGGCGAAACGTGACACTTCCGATGAAGAGATCAGGAGACTTATAGAGCAGTTGGACGCTGACGAGAAGAGGCGGGTTCAAGAAGGGACACTGAGTAGTGAAGAAGCCATAAACGGCTCAGATGTTGAGGATGAAGAACAGTTCGTGGAAGTAAATGAGCGTGACAGCGGTTCAGAGGTTTCTGAAGAAGAAGCACTGAAATGGAGATTGATGAAATGGAGGATTTCTTTTTTTACATCGGAAAAGACAAGGAAACTATTTGGTGCAGCAAATCCCCAGTAAAAGCTGCTTCACGAATATCATCAAAATTTTTCCCCATCCAACGCGGATTTCCAGGCATACTCCATTGATGCATTTCTCAAATTTATAGGTTTGATATTGTTAATACAATTATAGACTGTACCAACGCTTTTATTGCGAACAGAAGGGACGAAGTAAAATACTCCAGATATCGGAACTGTAAGGACACTACACGGGATGAGATGATGGGTATTTTGGGTCTTTCATTCCAAGTTGGAGTGAAGCATGGGAATCGTGCGAACTGCAGAGAGCAATGGAAAGATGATGGAACAGGTATGAGGATCACAAGGACGACATTCAGTTACAAGCGCTTCCTGTTCTTACTTCGATCAATGAGGTTTGATTACCTGTGCACGAAAGTGGAGAGAGAAAAGACTGACAGGCTCGCAGCCGTCTGCAATATTTATGACAGGGTTTTGGCCAGCTGTAGGAATAATTACAGTCATGGTGCAGTCACAATTGACGAGATGCTGTCCGCATTTAGAGGGTAGATATGGTTCTGTCGAATATATACCTAGCAAACCGGCCAATTATGGACTGAAATATTATGCAATATGTGACAGTAAAACATGTTATACATCGAATTTCGAGGTGTAGTGTGGAAAGCAGAGGCCAGGCCCTAGGGATGTATCAAATAAACCACACGATGTAGTTCAAAGACTTTCTCAAGATATTCAACGTTCCAACAGAAACATTACAATGGACAGCTACTACACTATTGTGCCATTAGCTCAAATCCTTCTTGAGAAAGGATTGACTGTCATTGATAGCCTCAAAGCCAACGAAAGAGAAATCCCTCCTGAATTTATCTCAAAATCATGGGAAATCGGTTCATGTATTTATGGGTTTCAGTAAGATAAAACACTTGTTTCCATCCATACCAAGTGTAGGAAATGTGTACTCCTTCTATCGACTATTCATGACCGCAAAGTTACCGATGAAATGACGGGTAAACCACTGATCAACACCGATTATAATTCCACCAAGGAAGGTGTCGATACAGTCAATAAAATGTGCGCTGCTTACTCAAATGCACGGCAAACAAGGAGATGGCCTCTGAGGATTTTTTTCAGTTTTTTGGACCTGGCTGGCATAAATTCACAAGTGCTGTTTCTCCAAAAAAAAACTGAATTCACAATACGCTGTCGCGACTTTCTCAGTGAATTAGCGCTCGAATTTTAAGAGGCTCATTTCAAAATAAGGGCTCAGATGGGCACATTTCCAAAAGATATCTGACTGTTTCTTGTAACATACCGCGAGCCGTCCCAACCAATTGCAGCCCCAGACGCTGCAAAAGGAAATGGACCATGTCATCAGTGTGGAGGAAAAAAAGTGCAATCGTACAACTATCACATGTAATGATTGTAAACAATTTGTTCGTAAGAAACACTCACGGCATATTGCAACGTGTAAATATTGTGATAGTTTGAAAATCCTGCATATTAATGTTTCCTATTTAGCTCGATTTTCAAGAGAGAAACTTACGAACCTATAAATTATGTTCAGACGGGTAGTGGTCTATTCAGTTACTGTACTCTTGCTCAACGTTGTTTATTCTGATAATGTTCTCAGCGTAAGCAGTTACCTACTATTTTTCCTGTCAAATTCTGGTTGTATTTTATTATAAGTTTGATTTGTAATCTTGTGAAATTGGCTGTATTCAAAAGGTGTACGTTCTTTCTTTCAAAAGGTTATGTTACCACCGATAACGAAATATATTTTCATTTTAGTTACTTGCGTTTGATATTTTATAGTTTACTGAGGAACGATTTCTAGTTTACATTGAAGAAATACATTATACTGAAAGGCTCTAATATGCTCAAGAGCCAAATATATAATTCAGTTCGATATTGTGATTTGTTTCTAATGATTTTACCTATCTTACATCGAAAACAGGACTGCTACAAGAGTGAAAAAGCCGATTTTCTGGAGGTAGCAGTCAGTGCTACATGCGTCCGCTCTTGCTAGTTTCACAGGCTCGTCCACCGGAGGGTTAAACCGTGTTGTAATAATCATTTTTGAACTTAAAAAAGGCTGGTTCACCCTGTTATTTCATCCTACTCATGCACCTATAAAGGGTTCCTTCCTGGTGTTTGATTAATCCGAGTATCCTGTTTTACAAACTTATGAAGTGCCAAGTTAATATAAAGAGGCACCATTTAAATTGTTTACGTGTTTTCTTAAATATTGCAAAGTATTATAGTAAAAGTTTGCTTACGTAAAATTCAGTCAGAGTGTAGCCAAGTACTAGAATCTGTTAAATGACTATACAGAGTTACTAAACTGGCGATCCCTTGATGTCTCAGAATGTGTCATATCAACCAATCCCTTCTTTTGGTCCAGTTGTGCCACAAATTCCTTGTCTGCCCAATACTTTTCAGCACCTGCATATTAGTTATGTGATCTACCAATCTAATCTTCAACATTCTTCTGTAGCACCAGATTTCTATTATCTTCTTGTCTAAACCGTTTATCGTCCATGTTTCACTTCCATACGTGGCTACACTACAGACAAATTCTTTCAGAAAAAACTCCCTAACAATTAAATGTGTATTGGATATTAATAAATTTCTTTTCTTCAAAAATTCTTTTCTTGCCATTGCCAATATACATTTTATATCCTCTCTACTTCGGCCAACATCAGTTACCTTGCTGCCCAAATAGCAAAAATCATCGACCACTTTAAGTGTCTCGTTTCCTAATCTTGTTTTGCTTTTGTTGACTTTCATCTTACACTCTCCTTTCAAAACAATCACCAGTGGTACAAGGACGACCCATTACGTCCAATATCGGAGAGCCATGGCAGTCGTGTCAATATGTAAGGGAAAAATGAATTGAAGTTTGTGTTAGTGCGGGGGGCACTCAGCTTAGGTAGTTCGTGCAGTAATGTTGACTATTGTGCTGTGGTGTAATGGTTAGCATTACTCCCTAGCAATGAAAAAAGACCCGGGCTCGAGCCCCGGTCGCACTACAAATTTTAATTCATTTCGTCTGCTTCGATCATAATCTTCATTCCGTTCAACAGCTCTTCCAAGTCCTTTCTTGTCTCAGACAGAATTACATTGTCACTGTCAAACCCCAAGGTTTTTATTTATTTTCCCTGAACTTTAATCCCTACTCCAACCTTTCTTTGGTTTCTTTTACTGTTTGTTCAATGTACAGCTGGAATAAGACCCGGGAGAGGCTACAACCCTTCTCAACTACTGATTCCCTTTCATGCCCCTTGACTCTTATAACTGCCGTCTGGTTTATGTGCAAATAGCATCTCACTCCTCTGCTGTCTTCAGGATTTCAAAGAGAGTATTCCAGTCAACATTGTCAAAAGCGTTCTCCAAGTCTACAAACTATAAGCGTAGGTTTCCCTTTCCGTAACCTATCTTTAAAGCTGCCCATTTGTCTTCTGCTGTATTCTTTTCCTTCCCCTCTTCTCTACAACCGTTACCTAATGCTATATCTGAAACTATCAGCAGATGCTTCGTACATTATACAGTTATAACTAAGATCTAATATGAGCTGTTTTTTTTCTAGCTTATTGTACAAAGGAAATGCGCAAACAACTCAGGTAGCAACCAATGACCATCACTACGTCATTAAGAGACTGTTTAACAATGAACGTCATTAAGAAGAAAGGAACAAACAAAACTGAGAATACCAAACAAACTAGGATGATGATTGCAGTGATGCCCTGTTGCTGTGATTTCCCTTCAAAGATCCTTCGAGTAACATCCATTGCCGACACGGGAGCTGGTGTCGAGAAACACCTTGTCGAGCAGTGATGTATTGTGGCTATAAGTGCACTTGAAAAAGCAGCCGCTAGTGCTGGAACGCAACTTAAAACCGGTCATAAGGCTGGCGTGACTGGGCGTACATTAAATGGCTCCCACAAACGTACTGACTTCCGTACACAAGCGAGTGCTGCAGCGCTCTCGCTAACTTCAGCAGCTAAGGAACAGCAGCCACAGTACGACAGCAGCGGGTGCGGTTTCGTCTTATACAGTAGACCGAGTCACTGCTCACAGAGGCTACGCGAATGAGGATAACTACGGAAGCGCAACCCTACGGCTGCTAAGAGGACAGTCGTTGACTAGCAGTGGTTCACTTCTCACAAACAACCAACATTCAGATGTGGTTTCTTAGTGGGAAACTCGCTGCGTAATCTTTCTTTCTATACAGACTGTGGGCGGTGTTACTCTTACCTACTTTTGGCGGTTGCGCTGAAATGATAATGATCTGCATATCCAAGCTTATCTACTGCATGCCAGTTTGACGTTTTTTGCTTATTCAAAAAATGCCTCTGAGCACTATGGGACTTAACATCTGAGGTCATCAGTCCCCTAGAACTTATAACTACTTAAATCTAATTAACCTAAGGACATCACACACATCCATGCCCGAGGCAGGATTCGAACCTGCGACCGTAGCAGTCGCGCGGTTCCCGACTGAAGCGCCTAGAAACGCTCGGTCACCGCGGCCGACTTTTGCGTATTGTCTTCATGATGTGTCAGGTTTAATGCCTATATAGCAGAAGATGGATAAAAATTGTTGGAATGGGCACAAGTCACTGTGGTTGACTTATTCGTTAAGGCTTTGAATTATACTCTGGGAAAAGGGACGTAATATACCATTCAGTTTGCTGCTACAACCAACATAACACCAAAATCAATCTTTCAGTATGCTACGTAGCGCGCCGCTGGTGTGAAACTTCTCCTGACAGGTAAAATCTGTGTACAGCTCGAAATCTTGTCTCTCGTGAGGATTGCTCTTATCAATTGAGCTGTTATCACGCAACACTAACGACTCCCCCTCACAAGTGTAATTCCTGATTTACAGTTTTTTAGCTGTGAGGATGTATGGTGAGTCGTTCTTGTCTAGCTCAGTCGGTAGGATGGTTTGATTATTGTAGATGTGATATTATTGAAATATTATTTCTTTCGTGTCATTAACTAAAGTAAAAAATGAAGGCTACCTGCTGTCACAATATTTATCGTGCAGTATGATTTACAAGCAACCACAAAATCCTGACTTGTACCGAACGAAATAATAGTCGTCGGCACAGTGCTGGGTAGAAGGAAGAGGCTGAGTTGATACCACAACACATACAAAACAGCAGATCACTTTATTATAACTAAAACAAGTGAAATCTTAACTTTAAAACAATTCATGTCCACATTTTATTCCAATTGACAAAAATGTTACATTTTTACAGTTTAAGTTTATTTCTTGTGATTATTTCAATTTGACAAGAGCTTTTTTGCTCAGATGTTTTTTACCTATGGTGTGATTACATGCAAGTACACTGCTTGTACAGTGTTGTTGTTGTGGTCTTCAGTCCTGAGACTGGTTTGATGCAGCTCTCCATGCTACTCTATCCTGTGCAAGCTTCTTCATCTCCCAGTACCTACTGCAACCTACATCCTTCTGAATCTGCTTAGTGTATTCATCTCTTGGTCTCCCTCTACGATTTTTACCCTCCACGTTGCCCTCCAATACTAAACTGGTGATCCCTTGATGCCTCAGAACATGTCCTACCAACCGATCCCTTCTTCTGGTCAAGTTGTGCCACAAAGTTCTCTTCTCCCCAATCCTATTCAATACTTCCTCATTAGTTATGTGATCTACCCATCTAATCTTCGGCATTCTTCTGTAGCACCACATTTCGAAAGCTTCTATTCTCTTCTTGTCCAAACTATTTATCGTCCATGTTTCACTTCCATACATGGCTACACTCCATACAAATACTTTCAGAAATGACTTCCTGACACTTAAATCAATACTCGATGTTAACAAATTTCTCTTCTTCAGAAACGCTTTCCTTGCCATTGCCAGTCTACATTTTATATCCTCTCTACTTCGACTATCATTAGTTATTTTGCTCCCCAAATAGCAAAACACCTTTACTACTTTAAGTGTCTCATTTCCTAATCTAATTCCCTCAGCATCACCCGACTTAATTTGAATACATTCAATTATCCTCGTTTTGCTTTCGTTGATGTTCATCTTATATCCTCCTTTCAAGACACTGTCCATTCCATTCGACTGCTCTTCCAAGTCCTTTGCTGTCTCTGACAGAATTACAATGTCATCGGCGAACCTCAAAGTTTTTATTTCTTCTCCATGGAGTTTAATACCTACTCCGAAATTTTCTTTTGTTTCCTTTACTGCTTGCTCAATATACAGATTGAATAACATCGGGGAGAGGCTGCAACCCAGTCTTACTCTCTTCCCAACCACTGCTTCCCTTTCATGTCCCTCGACTCTTATAACTGCCATCTGGTTTCTGTACAAATTGTAAATAGCCTTTCGCTCCCTGTATTTTACCCCTGCCACCTTTAGAGTTTGAAAGAGAGTATTCCAGTCAACATTGTCAAAAGCTTTCTCTAAGGCTACAAATGCTAGAAACGTAGGTTTAGGTTTGCCTTTCCTTAATCTTTCTTCTAAGATAAGTCGTAAGGTCAGTATTGCCTCACGTGTTTCAGTGTTTCTACGGAATCCAAACTGATCTTCCCCGAGGTCGGCTTTTACTAGTTTTTCCATTCGTCTGTAAAGAATTCGTGTTAGTATTTTGCAGCTGTGGCTTATTACACTGATTGTTCGGTAATTTTCACATCTGTCAACACCTGCTTTCTTTGGGATTGGAATTATTATATTCTTCTTGAAGTCTGAGGGTATTTCGCCTGTTTCATACATCTTGCTCACCAGATGGTAGAGTTTTGTCAGGACTGGTTCTCCCAAGGCCGTCAGTAGTTCCAATGGAATGTTGTCTGCTCCCGGGGCCTTGTTTCGACTCGTGTCTTTCAGAGCTCTGTCAAACTCTTCACGCAGTATCGTATCTCCCATTTCATCTTCATCTACATCCTCTTTCATTTCCATAATATTGTCCTCAAGTACATCGCCCTTGTATAGACCCTCTATATACTCCTTCCACCCTTCTGCTTTCCCTTCTTTGCTTAGAACTGGGTTTACATCTGAGCTCTTGATATTCATGCAAGTCGTTCTCTTATCTCCAAAGGTCTCTTTAATTTTCCTGTAGGCAGTATCTATCTTACCCCTCGTGAGATAAGCCTCTACATCCTTACATTTGTCCTCTAGCCATCCCTGCTTAGCCATTTTGCACTTCCTGTCGATCTCATTTCTGAGACGTTTGTATTCCTTTTTGCCTGCTTCATTTACTGCATTTTTATATTTTCTCCTTTCATCAATTAAATTCAATATTTCTTCTGTTACCCAAGGATTTCTACTAGTCCTCGTCTTTTTACCTACTTGATCCTCTGCTGCCTTCACTACTTCATCCCTCAAAGCTACCCATTCTTCTTCTACTGTATTTCTTTCCCCCCATTCCTGTCAATTGTTCCCTTATGCTCTCCCTGAAACTCTGTACAACCTCTGGTTCTTTCAGTTTATCCAGGTCCCATCTCCTTAAATTGCCACCTTTTTGCAGTTTCTTCAGTTTTAATCTACAGGTCATAACCAATAGATTGTGGTCAGAGTCCACATCTGCCCCTGGAAATGTCTTACAATTTAAAACCTGGTTCCTAAATCTCTGTCTTACCATTATATAATCTATCTGATACCTTTTAGTATCTCCAGGGTTCTTCCATGTATACAACCTTCTTTCATGGTTCTTAAACCATGTGTTAGCTATGATTATGTTGTGCTCTGTGCAAAATTCTACCAGGCGGCTTTCTCTTTCATTTCTTAGCCCCAATCCATATTCACCTACTACGTTTCCTTCTCTCCCT
Organism: Schistocerca serialis cubense; assembly: GCF_023864345.2. Taxonomy (NCBI): domain Eukaryota; kingdom Metazoa; phylum Arthropoda; class Insecta; order Orthoptera; family Acrididae; genus Schistocerca; species Schistocerca serialis. Next base: position 222,811,386 of record NC_064638.1, read on the forward strand.
TTTCCTACACTCGAATTCCAGTCACCCATGACTATTAAATTTTCGTCTCCCTTCACTATCTGAATAATTTATTTTATTTCATCATACATTTCTTCAATTTCTTCGTCATCTGCAGAGTTAGTTGGCATATAAACTTGTACTACTGTAGTAGGTGTGGGCTTCGTATCTATCTTGGCCACAATAATGCGTTCACTATGCTGTTTGTAGTAGCTTACCCGCATTCCTATTTTCCTATTCATTATTAAACCTACTCCTGCATTACCCCTATTTGATTTTGTGTTTATAACCCTGTAGTCACCTGACCAGAAGTCTTGTTCCTCCTGGCACCGAACTTCACTAATTCCCACTATATCTAACTTTAACTTATCCATTTCCCTTTTTAAATTTTCTAACCTTCCTGCCCGATTAAGGGATCTGACATTCCACGCTCCGATCCGTAGAACGCCAGTTTTCTTTCTCCTGATAACGACATCCTCTTGAGTAGTCCCCGCCCGGAGATCCGAATGGGGGACTATTTTACCTCCGGAATATTTTACCCAAGAGGACGCCATCATCTTTTAATCATACAGTAAAGCTGCATGCCCTCGGGAAAAATTACGGCTGTAGTTTCCCCTGGCTTTCAGCCGTTCGCAGTACCAGCACAGCAAGGCCGTTTTGGTTATTGTTACAAGGCCAGATCAGTCAATCATCCAGACTGTTACCCCTGCAACTACTGAAAAGGCTGCTGCCCCTCTTCAGGAACCACACGTTTGTCTGGCCTCTCAACAGATACCCCTCCGTTGTGGTTGCACCTACGGTACGGCTATCTGTATCGCTGAGGCACGCAAGCCTCCCCACCAACGGCAAGGTCCATGGTTCATGGGGGTGGGGGGGGGGGGGCTTGTACAGTATATGGAAGTATTGTACAGTATATGGAAGTAATACTATTAATTATATTGTATTATTGAGCCATGTCATTATATTTTCTAGGTAATCCTATGTAATTTTTATTCTGATGAAGACCGTCTTAGAGCTGTCGAAACCATGGCCAGTTTGACAACAATTTTATGCAGCCGAGGTGACTATGTAAGTGGGCTGCTTCTGTGTTGGCAGCGGTGTGTAGCGCTTTGCATTGGATCTCCTACTACGCTTTCTCTGTAAGAGACTGTGGCTGGTTGGACTCGTTGTTGGAAGTTAATCGTCAGTAGTGTTGGGCAGTTGGAAGTTAGTCGCCAGCAGTGATGGAAGTACTGTTGTGTAGTTGGAGGTGAACAGCCAACAGTGATGGATACTAAATGTGAGAAGTTAGCACTGATGGAGGGTAGAGGTCTGAAGCGTTAGCGCAGGCTAACGATCTGTACACGCTCGACTTGGAGATTGAATATTATTCATGATTATATACCTTTGTACTAGATGTCAATGACGATTTACATTCGTGTCTGAACTGGATGTAACATTATTAAGGTAAAAGAAATGCATTATTTGGTTTGCAACAAAATCTTTCCTTTGCTTACCATATGCCTATTAGTAGTTAGTGACTTCAGTAGTCAGAATATTTTATTTAGCTGGCAGTACTGCAGTAGTTCGCGTAATGAAGATTTTTGTGAGGTAAGTGCTTAATGAAATGTATAGGTTATTGTCAAGATTGCTTCTTATTCAGGACCATTCTTTTGTATTAATTATTTGAAGTTAGGTCGTAATTTTCTGAGCAGTCAGATTGCGTTGCACTAGAATATTGTGGGTCAGTGTTAACATGATAAGAAAAACCAAAGAGAAAGTAGGCTCAGTACGTTCAGTTTTACTGAGCTGTTCCAAATAACGTAGAAGTTTCATCTTATCAGTCATTCAGCAATTTAAGTACAGTTTCACACATTTAAATAAAGAAGTTTCAACTATAAGTACAATATGTAATTAAGTTAAAGCACGATTGCTGGACTTCAACCTATAACAATGTTTAAAATTTCAACATAACGTATCACTTTGCACTGTATAAGATAGTAGTTTCTGCTCTCAGTGTACAGAACAATGGTTCAAATGGCTCTGAGCAAAATGGGACTTAACATCTGAGGCCATTAGTCCCCTAGACCTTAGAACCACTTAAACCTAACTAACCTAAGGACATCACACACATCCATGCCCGAGGCAGGATTCGAACCTGCGGGCGTAGCAGTCGCGCGGTTCCGGACTGAAGCGCCTAGAACCGCTCGGCCACCGCGGCCGGCTCTCCGTGTACATTTGGCCATAATTTTTACTATGTAGTTACTGTCTAACACAGCTGTCGCACTGCTGGCTATAGTGAGACGATGCTCTCGTCTTCGGCAATGATTGCAGATTGGTGTGAGCGGCACCCTGTTCTGACGTAACCAAGGATGTTGCAGCGGTAGCGTCTGGAAACTCTTGAGGACGTGTCTACGCCGATGTCCCTCATTCATCGTTGCGTTGTTAACATGCCGAAGAAAATTAAGTACCTACAGTCGTCGGCTGAGTGCATAAATACAACACAATTTGCGCGAACTTGTTACAGGCTACTAAGCGATTTCAACACCAGTTCGTAAGGAACGTATATCCATTAGCAACCGCGATGAGCACATTTTCGCGAAATATCTGACAGCAGTTATTTTCATTCAGCAGTGAATAATGAGCGTCCCGAAGTCTCCCGCTGTTGTGTGTGGAAATCGGCGGCGTTTGCGTTAATGCTGAGAGAAGGGCCGGAGATGAGCGCAGGAAACAATTTCCGACAGCGCAGGTTGCGAATGCGCAGGCGTAATGACAATTTAAATGGCTTTAAGGAGTTATTTTCCGCTGAACACAGAGAGGATTGCAATGCAACGCGACGGTAGGATCTACGATCTGCTGCATGTAGTTGCTAGTTAGACGAGCTCCATAGGAAACCATCAACTTATCGGGAGAACAAACCTGTTTCCGTATGTCACTAGGACACGTCTAAATTTAGCTTCTTTGAAGTTCTTGTCGCTCCTAAGCTAATACCTCGCGATGTTCTGTTATGAAATCTGCATCTTCTGTAATGTTAAGGTCACAAATATGTCGAAAGTAGCGAAAATATTGAAATCCCGATTTTATTTACAGCTGTGCTATTTTCAAACAAACACAAGACCGTCCACTTTCCGGAAACCTGGAACAGCTATCGGAGATACCTTCGTTAACTGCAGGGGAGATTGAAGTCAAGATTGTTGTTGTTGTCGTTGTCAGTTCAGAGATTGAAGTGATGCAGTTCTCCAGGCTAGTCTATCATGTGTAAGACTCATCTTTGCATAAATACTGCAACCTACATTCATTTGAGCCTACATACTGTATTCAAGTCTTGGTCTCTCTCCAGAATTTTTACCCTCACACTTCTTTCAATCACCAGACTGCCGATTCCTTGATGCTGGTAGACTGATGCTGGTAGACTGTGTGTCTATAAATTGTTCTGTCTTTAGTTAAGTTCGCCAAATCTTGCTTTCTCAACCAGTCCGACTCAGGATATCCTCGTTAATTATTCGAGCTATCCATCTGTTTTCAACGTTGTTCCATAACACATTTCTAAAGCTATCCTCTTATCGTCTGAACTGTGTATCGTACACATTTCATTTCCGTACAATTCCACACTCTAGACAAATGTTTTCAGAAAACATTTTGTAACATTCAAATTTATAGAGGATCTTAAAATATTTCTCTTTTTCAGGAATACTACTTCGGCCATTGCCACTTAATTTGCTACCCAATTAGCAAAATTCATCGACTGCTTTTGGAGCCTCATTTCCTAATCGAATTTCCTCAGCATCATCTGATTTAATTCGACTACATTCCATTACCCTTTTTTTACTTTTCTTGATGCCATCTTGTAACCTCATTTTCAAGAGCCTATCCGTTCCGTTCAACTGCTCTTCCGTCCTTTGCCATCTCTGACACAATTACTATGTTACTGGTAAAACGTCAAAGTGGGAGTAGGCGACAACCATTTCTCACTGGCTTCTCAACTACTGCTTCTCTTTCTTGCTCTTCGACTCGTTTTACTGCGTCTTGTATTTTTCCCTCTTGCCTTCAGAATATCAAAGAATGTATTCCAGTCAGCTTTGTCAAAAGCTTTCTCTATTGGTTCAAATGGCTCTGAGCATTATTGGACTTAACATCTGAGGTCATCAGTCCCCTAGAAATTAGAACTATTTAAACCTAACTAACCTAAGGACATACACACATCCATGAACGAGGCAGGATTCGAACCTGCGACCGTAGCAGTCGCGCGCTCCCTGACTGTAGAGCCTAGAACCGCACGGCCACAAAAAGCTTCCTCTAAGCCTACAAATTCAATAAATGTAGGTTAGCCTTTTAATAGAAGTTGTAGAGTCAATATGGACCAGAGAGTTCCCGCATTTCTCCGGAATCCAAATTGATCTTTCCCAAGGTCGTATTCGAGTAGTGTCTTCATTCATCTGTAAATAATTCCTGTCTGTTTTTTGAACCATGACTTATGAAGCTGGTGGTTCGGTAATAATCAGACCTGTCTTCACGGGACTTATCTGGAACGGGGATTATTAAAAAAATGGTTCAAATGGCTCTGAGCACTATGGGACTTAACATCTGTGGTCATCAGTCCCCTAGAACTTAGAACTACTTAAACCTAACTAACCTAAGGACATCATACACATCCATGCCCGAGGCAGGATTCGAACCTGCGACCGTAGCAGTCGCCCGGTTCCGGACTGAGCGCCTAGAACCGCTAGACCACCGCGGCCGTCTCTGGATCAGAAGAAAGGACAGGAATATTTTAGTGGCAGCATTGTTGAAGAACTGTTCTGGAGTGTGCATGCAGTGACTTGAAGAAATCACAGGAAAGAATGAGTAGCCGGGCGGGTATTTGTACCCTGCGATTCCAGTGTCGTAACCAGCACGCTACCTCGCTAGATCGTAAAAATCGTAGGGGGAGACCAAGAGATCAATACACTAAGCAGATTCAGAAGGATGTAGGTTGCAGTAGGTACTGGGAGATGAAGAAGCTTGCACAGGATAGAGTAGCATGGAGAGCTGCATCAAACCAGTCTCTAGACTGAAGACCACAACAACAACAACAACAACAACAACAACCTCGCTAGATGTTTAACTCAACTCATAACTTATATTAAAGGCCACCCCATCGATTACAAATACAAGTTACCAAGATTTAGCAAAATCCTCCAAGGTGTGAAACAATATAAGAATTTTCTTCCAACTCATACGTGATGATGACCTGGTGGGTTAGGTATTTCTATATAAAAAAGCTCTTGATTCAATAGGGCACTGATAGGTACTAAAGAAAGTAACGAGAATATAGTAAACACAGTCAGATTTGCGATATCACTGAGTACTTCTTAGAAAGAACCATGAAGCACGTTACTATGGATGGACAGATGCCCAGAAATACAAGAGTAATTTGGGAAGTTTCCCAAAGATCATCAGTGTTCACTGATTGTGTTAACCGCCATCTCAGACTAAATCGTAATAAATTAATCTCATCTGTTATAACTGCTCAATCTTGTGCTGAATCTTTGCTGTTATAATGTAGATACTCGCACTTAAACAGTTTCTCTCTCCTATAATTGCTGTTGTCATTACTGCTGAATGTTAGCCATTCGCTAACTCCACTACTGGTTTCTCATTAGCAAACTGTTACGCTCGATAACATTGCTTCTCCAGCAAGGTCTGTTTAAACTGCCTAAACTATATACATTCATACGCTCACTCATTCATCATCATCATCTTGGACAGTTTCCAGCCACTGGCTGGGTCTGTCGGGAACACAAGCCTCTCCATCGTGTTCTGTCTTTCCACCATTCCCCCTCTTCCACCTTCGCTGACTCATTCATTGACATATATCACAGGCACGTACACTATGTGATCAAAAGTATCCGGACACTCACAAAAACATACGTTTTTCATATTAGGTGCATTGTGCTGCCACCTACTGCCAGGTACTCCATATCAGCGACCTCAGAAGTCATTAGAGAACGTGAGTGAGCAGAAGGGGGCGCTCCGCGGAACTCACGGACATCGAACATGGTCAGGTGATTGGGTATCACTTGTGTCAGACGTCTGTACGCGGGACTTACACACTCCTAAACATCACTAGGTCCACTGTTTCCCGTGCGTTAGTGAAGTGAAAACGTGAAGGGACACGTACAGCACAAAAGCTACTGGCCGACCTCGTCGGTTGACTGACAGAGACCGCCGACAGTTGAAGAAGATCGTAATGTGTAATAGGCAGACAGCTATCCAGACCACCACACAGGACTTCCAAACTGCATCAGGATCCACTGCAGTTAGGCGGGAGGTGAGAAAACTTGGATTTCGTGGTCGAGCGGCTGCTCATAAGCCACACATCACGCCGGTAAATGCCAAACGACGCCTCGCTCGGTGAAAGGAGCGTAACCATTTCGGTGGTGTTATGGTGTGGCCGTGTTTTTCATGTAGGGGACTTCCACCCCTTGTTGTTTTGCGTGGTAATATCACAGCACAGGCCTACATTGATGTTTTAAGCACCTTCTTGCTTGCCACTGTTGAAGAGCAATTTGGGGATGGCGATTGCATCTTTGAACATGTTCATAATGCAAGTCCTGTGGCAGAGTGGTTACACGACAGTAACATCCCTGTAATGGACTGGCTTGCACAGAGTCCTGATTTGAATCCTATAGAACAGCTTTGGGATGTTTTGGAACGCCGTCTTCGTGCCAGGCCTCACCAATCTACGACGATACCGCTCCTTAGTGCAGCACTCTGTGAAGAATGGGCTGCCATTCCCCAAGAAACCTTCCAGCACCTAGTTCAACGTATGCCTGCGAGAGGGAAACCTGTCATCAAGGCTAAGGGTGGGCCAACACCACACTGAATTGCATTGTTACCGATGGGTGGGGGGGCGTCACGAACTTGTAAGTCATTTTAGGCAGGTATCCGGGTACGTTTGATCACATAGTGTATGTAGGATAAACTTATAGTACAATTGAAGTATATGGTATTGAGAATCAAAACGATTGTGCCTGGAGTCGACGTACTTGAAAGATTCTGAAATAGTTTATAATTTTGATTTAGTCGGCCACACTCAGTATAGCAAACTTAAGCAACGAAACATTCAATATTTACTGTTAGACATCACATTCCAAAATTCAGATCAATAAAGTAAATGCATTGTTACAATATCTATTTCAAAATTTTCTTATCAAACGAGTGCTTTTTTAAAAATCTTTTCGTTCTCCACTCCTAGGAGGGGAGCAGGTAGTTCGATATTCGACCCTTTAAAAGTCTCGGTTCTGGTCAGTCAGTTATCAAACTGATAGTAGGGCAGATAGGGGATCCTAATTGAGAATAAATGGAAAGGGCTAAGCATTTGTGGCATTCGCCTTATAACAAAGGGAAATCTCTTGGTCGGAACCAGCACGATTTGAGCCATAATGGTGCATTTATGGTGCATCGTCCTTCGTTCAGAACATTAACCTAGCCAAGTATTAAAATGTAGTGTGTGTGTGTGTGTGTGTGTGTGTGTGTGTGTGTGTGTGTGTAAGTGTAATATGGCTTAACCTAGTTTCGCCTGCGAGAAAGCATTCTGTTCTCTCGATTTCTAACCAAACGCTTTAGCTTGTTGTACCTTGCACCACAATAAACTCTATTTATAATTTTGCTTATTACGTTTCGAAATTTCTACAGCATAAGCTACTTCTGAATTTTTTTTTAAATTTAAATAGCCCGCCGCTGTGACCGAGCGGTTCTAGGCGCTTCAGTCCGAAACTGCACTGCTGCCAGGGTCTCAGGTTCGAATCCTGTCTCGGGCAATGATATGTGTGATGTCCTTAGGGTAGTTAGGTTTAAGTAGTTACAAGTCGACGGGGCTGGTGACCTCAGTTGTTAAGTCCCATAGTGCTTAGAGCCATTTGAACTATTTTTTTTTTTTTATTTAAACAGTAATTTTCACAACGACAGTCAGTAGTAATGTCGGAGTTCGTACTGTGCAAATCCACAACGTTTATGTTATTGTTTTGATTCTGTGACCAGCTATGTATCTTCTTACCTCGCCGATGCCGCCAGCTGCTGCGATAAAACATCACGTTTTCTCTTCTCCTCTTTCGCCACCGTAGGTGAATGTGGTTGTTAATGCAGATTGCAGTCTTCGGCAACAATTTTGGAACACATTACATTGAAAATTCTGAGTCACCAATGTCTTGTTCTTGAAGTCCATCCAAAAATTTGGTGCAAAATAAAATTGTAAACAATTCCTGAGAACTGCTGTATGAGATTTTAATCGAGCTCCTCGCCAGATCATGAGGGCCCAAGGGATGTCTACCGGCCGCCGTGTCATTCTCTGACATGCGGTGTCATGCGGATGCGTACGGAGGTGCACGTGGTCAGCAGATCGCTTTGCGGCCGTTTCGGAGACTTTCAAGACCGTGGAGCTGCTACTGATCGGTCAAGTAACTCCTCAATTGGTATCACCGCAACAATCAAGGGCAAATCCGAGGGAGTGCCGGGAATCGAACCCGGTTGCTCCACTAGGCAGCCATCTATGCTGATCACTCAGCTACGGAGTCATGCTGCTGGAGAAAATTTGCTGTGTAATTTTAAAGAAGACTCAGTATTACGGTAGCAAATATCAGATGCATGACCGTGTATTTGTTTCATAACATGGACATTTAAGAGCGAAGTCGCTTCACGCAAAACCTCGTATTATCTGAGTTTCCTAATTAAGCTGTTACCTCGATTGTTCATGTGGTATAGTAAATAATCATATACACAGTTCATCCACCAGCCACAAGTCCGTTCACACACAACCTCTCTCTCCAACAAGATTAATAACACTTAATGCTAACCGTTTCTTCATCATTTCTCCAACTACAATTTGCTACAATGTCCATCACCTGCAAAATTTCGCCAGCTGGGGTGGCCGAGCGGTTCTAGGCGCTACAGTCTGGAATCGCGCGACCGCTACGGTCGCAGGTTCGAATCCTGCCTCGGGCATGGATGTGTGTGATGTCCTTAGATTAGTTAGGTTTAAGTAATTTTAAGTTCTAGGGGACTGATGACCTCAGAAGTTACGTCCCATAGTGCTCAGAGCCATTTGAACCATCTGAATTTTGAAAAACTTCTAGTATTTCACCCGGATGCTGTTCGCCATTACAGTAATCCTGAATGTCATCTATTCATTCTTGTCAGCAAATAATCACCAGTAAAATGCCTCTGTCCACTGGTCAGGTGTCGTCCATCTAGCCCAGCTTCCTATAACACAGGGGTGGTTAAGAACTCGGCTCACAAACCCTGCCCTGGCACGAGTTCCATAGAGCTCGACCTGGCTGGTACATTCCCCACTCACGCTGTATCGACACACGGAGTGAAAGAGGGGAAACTGCAATCGCTCCACATTTACAGTGAGGTGATAAAAGTCTTGGAATACGAAACTTCCTGGCAGATTAAAACCGTGTGCCCGACCGAGACTCGAACTCGGGACCTTTGCCTTTCGCGGGCAAGTGCTCTACCAACTGAGCTACCGAAGCACGACTCACGCCCGGTACTCACAGCTTTTCTTCTGCCAGTACCTCGTCTCCTACCTTCCAAACTTTACAGAAGCAGAGTGAAAATCTCAGTCTTGGGATACCTTCTAATATCGTGTCGGACCTCCTTTTGCGCAGCGCAGTGCAACAACTCGGAGTAGCATGGACCTAACAAGTTGTTGGAACCCACCTGGAGAAATATAGAGCCTTGCTGCCTGCATAGCCAATTGCTAAAGTATTGCCGTTGCGGGATTTTGAGCAAGTACTGACCTCCCGATTATGTCCCATAAATTCTCGATGGGATTCATGTCGGACGATCTGATTTTGCGAAATCTCTCGCTCAAAATGTTTGAGAATGCTCTTCAAATGAACCGCAAACAATTGAGGCCCGGTGGCAGAGCACATCGTTGTTTGTCAAAATGAAGTGCATGCACGGCTAAATATAGTCTCCAAGTCGCTAAACATAACGATTTACTGTCAATGGTCGATTCAGTTGGACCAGAGGACCCGGTCCATTATATGAAACACAAGCGCACACCGTTTTGGAGACACACCAGCTTGTACAGTGCCTTCTTGACAAATTTGGTACGTGACTTCTCGGGGTCTGTGGCACATTCGAACCCTACCACGAGTCGGGACTCATCTGACCAGGCCAAGTCGTCTACGGTCCAACCGATTTGATGACGAGCCCAGGAGAGGAGCTGCAGCCGAAGTCGTGCTGTTAGCAAAGGCACTCACGCCGGCCATCTGCTGCCACAGCCCATTAACGCCAAATTTCACAGCACTCTCCTAACGGATACTTTCGTGGTACGTCCCACACTTATTTCTGCGGTTATTTCACACAGTGTTGCTTGTCTGTTGGCACTGATAACTCTAAGCAAACGCCGCTGTTCTCGGACGTCGGCCACTGCGAGGACCGTCGTGAAAGGTAATGCCTGAAATTTGGTACTCCCGGCACACCCCTGACACTGCCGATCGCGGAATACTGAACTCCATAACGATTTCCGAAATGGAATGTCCCATGCGTCTAGCTTCCCCTTCTATTCTGTCTGTTAATTACCGTCGTGCGGTCGTGATCACGTCGGAAAACTTTTCACATAAATCACCTGAGTACAAATGACAGCTCCATCAATGCACTACCCTTCTTCACCTTATGTACGCGACACTACTGCCATTCATATACACTGAAGAGTCAAAGAAACTGGTACACCTGCCTAATATCGTGTAGGGCCCCCGCGAGCACGCAGAAGCGCCGCAGCATGACATGGCATGGACTCGACTAATCTCTGAAGTAGTGCTGGAGGGAACTGACACCATAAATTCTGGAGGGTTGTCCATAAATCTCTAAGAGTACAAAGGGGTGGAGATCTCTTCTGAACAGCATGCTGCAAGGCATCCCAGATATGCTCAATAAGGCTCATGTCTGGGGAATTTGGTGGCCAGTAGAAGTGTCAGAACAGTGTTCCTGGAGCCACTCTATAGCAATTCTGGACATGTAGCGTGTCGCATTGTCTTGCTGGAATTGCCCGAGTCCGTCGGAATGCACATTGGACATGAATGGATGCAGGTGATAAGACAGGATGCTTACGTATGTGTCACCTGTCAAGAGTCGTATCTAGACGTATAAAGCGCCCCATATCATTCCAACTGCACACGCCCCACACCGTTACAGAGCCTCCACCAGCTTCAACAGTCCCCTACTAACATACAGGATCCATGGATTCATAAGGTTGTCTCCATACGCGTACACGTCCATCTGCTCGATACACTTTGAAACGAGATTCGTCTGACCAGGCAACACGTTTCCAGTCGTCAAGAGACCAATGTCGATGTTGACAGGACCAGGCGAGGCGTAAAGTTTCGTGTCGTGCAGTCATCAAGGGTACACGAATGGGCCTTCGGCTCCGAAAGCCCATATCGATGATGTTTCGTTGAATGGTTCGCACGCTGACACTTGCTGATGACCCAGCATTGAAATCTGCAGCAATTTGCGGAAGGGTTGCACTGCCGTCACACTGAACGATTCTTTTCAGTCGGCGTTGATCCCGTTCTTGCAGAATCTTTTTCCGGCCGCAGCGATTTCGGAGATTATTCCTGGTACTCACGGTACACTCGTGAAATGGTCGCATGGATAAATCCACGCTTCATCACTACTTCAGAGATGCTCTGCCCAGTCGGTCGTGCACCGACTATAGCAGACTCACTTAAATCTTGATAACCTAACATTGTAGCAACAGTAACCGATCTAAAAACTGCGCTAGACAGACACTTGTCTTATATAGGCGTAGCCGACCGCAGCGCCGTATTCTGCCGGTTTACATATCTCTGTATTTGAATATGCACGCCTATACCAGTTTCTTTGGCGCGTCAGTGTGCGTACATATCACTATCCCCTTACTTTCGTCACTTCAGTGTAAATGGCAGGGCAGTCGCACTGCATAGGACTTGGTTTAATATTTCACATTTTTCAGAAACATAGATCGCAAGCTGAACAAATTTTCAGTATTAATTAATTATTTATGGTGCGCTGAATACATAATATAATTTTTCTCTGGCATGAACTGTCGACAAACGGACAGACGACAGACGCAGACAATTTGACAGATGTTCGTCCTCACGTTGGCACGTAATCGTGGCTTATTTAGTTTCGTAAACACAAAAACGCCTTTCACACACACATTTTGGTCAAGCTTAGCGAACTGGACTGTGTTTGTCACAGTGTGTCCCTTGTAAGATAAGATTTTGTTTTAAAGTGCATCCCCATCAAATCAGAAAAAAGTTTTTCTCGCCTTGCAATAAATTACTGTGGACGGGGCATTGTGCAAACAAGTCCACTTAAAACGTGAGGTCTGTAATCTGCTCCGGATGTTCTAATTTTCGATCCTGCACTCCGTTTCCTTCATAAATTTAACAATAGCGAGTTTAAAAGCGAAAAATCGTTCTACGCATGCCCCTTGACTTAACCAACGTACTTTACAGTAATGTGTAAAGTCTCCAACTAGAAACAACACCAAAAATTTATCAATCACTGCATTGTGAGGACACTGGAGCTCAATACACAACAGCAACGCCCGTCATCGGTGGCGAATAGTGGCAGTTTGACAGCGAAGTGTAGCTAACAATGTAATAAGAAATTTTTGATCATATTTTTCTGTGCAGTCCGTTATTATGGGCCACCATGAATTACAAACTAATCGCCATAAAACGAGAGATAATTAGAAGCCGAAGTACCAAACAATTATTTTTCATTTTTTGTACACTCGTGAATTCATTAAACCAAAAATTCTGTATTAGAAGCTATGTACCGTTAAATAATAAACCTTAAATGCTGCATTATGGCCGCAACAAACCAGTTGAAAGACTGACGACTCCATAAAAAAGTTTAAGAAGGGAGAACAGCTTACTTGTGGAAATTATAGATTCTGATGTTTACTGAATACAACCTAAAAGATATTTTCAGGGGCGCTGACCAAAATGGTAAAAAAGTGTGCTTATAATGTCCTCGGAGAATACCGTTGTGCTCGCTTCCCACGCCCGGGTTCGATTCCCGGCGGGGTCAGGGATTTTCTCTGCCTCGTGATGGCTGGGTGTTGTGTGCTGTCGTTAGGTTTAAGTAGTTCTAAGTTCTAGGGGACTGATGACCATAGATGTTAAGTCCCATAGTGCTCAGAGCCAATAGAATAGAATACCGTTGTGATCTCTGGTCAAGTAGAGGCACTTTGTACCAGTTGTTTGTTTCACAGACAAATAATGGAAAACAATTTATGATTATGACGTAGTTCTCTATCTCCTCTTTGCTGATTCTGCGCAACCTTTTGACAAAGTGAACACAGCAGCTTTGTAGAAAGCACTAAAAGACTTGCACATCTGTGAGACAGTAAGAACGGTAGTTGCTTTAACAACGAAGGACACAAAGGCAAAACTGAAGATGAACAACAAAATGACCAAGTATTTCAACATTACAGCTGACGTGAAATAGCGTGGCTGTCTCTCGCCGCAGTCCTGATTAACCTAGCACTGCATAGTCTGATGCAATATGTCGACAGGGAGATATATATGCTCATGTGGAGATGATACTGCAGTTGCGACAAGAGAGATAATCGCCCTTAAAGAAACATACGAAATATTGTATGCATAAGGTACAAATACTGCACTTACTGTAAACGAAATCAAGACAGAATACACTGCCCCAAAAATGCAGTACCCTTAAGGACGGAATGGAGCCGGCCGGAGTGGCCGTGCGGTTCTAGGCGCTACAGTCTGGATCCGCGAGACCGTTACAGTCGCAGGTTCGAATCCTGCCTCGGGCATGGTTGTGTGTGATGTCCGTAGGTTAGTTAGGTTTAAGTAGTTCTAAGTTCTAGGGGACTGATGACCTCAGAAGTTGAGTCCCATAGTGCTCAGAGCCATTTTTTTTTTTTTTTTTTTTTGACGGAATGGAGTGTTACCAGGGCATACTATATGCGTACTGATGGGCTATATGGTTAATGATTCATCTGTCACGGTCATTGGCGACCATATGGTGCTCAAGCGGTCTGTCTTTGCGCGCTGTGTTTTGGCTCTGGGGGAAGTAAATTTGCTGAATTTAGAGGTGAACAGTGTTTGCAACATTCATTCTAGGAAACTACCATGCTCCGCAGACGAGTACGTTCTCCTGTTTAACACCTTCAGGCATTTGAATTGGATCGCATTGTGGGCCTTTGGGAAGCTGAGTGGACTGATTGCTGTACATGTTGGGCACAATGAATCAGTGCTGTGTCGCTGCTTTCAGCACACTCTTCGACCAGGCTCTGAACTCGTGCGTAGTACAGAGGTCAAGATCGACACGTTGTGCGAGCAGCTGTGGCCGACCGAACATTATCCAGGGAAGAAATCCAGACACACGTTACACCAGCTGTGTCGCCAGTGACCACAGGGAAGCGTCTGCTCGCAGAAGGACTAAGATCACGTGTGTCTCTCCCTAGGCTACCACTCACACTACGACATCTCCAAGCACGGGTACTATGTATCGTGAAAGAGTCAACTGTAGTGTTGAATCTTTCTCCATTCTGTTCAGTAATGGCAGTAGACTCTGTAGGTACGCGAGAGATGGAGGTCCCCGTGTGCGGCGTAGACTTCATGAGCTGCCTATTCCAGAGCGCGCTCGCCAACGACACACGGGTTCCTGATGTGCTGGGCCATCAGTTACAGAGCGCGTTCACGTCTGGTGTTTCTGCACAGTGAAGTGACCAGTGCCCCAAACATCCATGTCTTGCGTTTCTGCAAGGTGAAGTAAGTGTTTTATGAAGATTTGAGAGCAGTTTCTAGTTTACTTAGCTTATATTGAGTTGGCTCCAGTTATTCTGGTCTAGGGCTCTGATTCTTGAAGATGTCACATGTGTTCCTCACGGTTGGTTTGAACTATATAAATCTGAAGTTTGTTGTTGCAGCATTTTTTTACGTAAATATTTTTTCTCACATTTTAGTACATCATACAGTATTTTGAATTTTCACATTAACAAAGCCGAAATTACATTGTTCGTACAAAAATACGTCCGGTCATATCAGAGGCATTCTTACGACCCTCCCATTCTTCGGAAATAACAATATTCCAAAGGGTTTAGAATTTTTCTTAACAAAGAATTCCTACTATTTACTTACGTTATTAATTTCGATTACTATTTCATAAATGAATCCAGAAATAAACATAATAAACATTACAGGATTGCGTAATTAATAAATTTTAAGTGTGCCAATAATTCGTAATTACAAATGTTTCTAAAAAATAATTTTAACTGTACATTCAGAACTAGTACTTATCGATTATAACATCGAGACTAAAATATTTTATAAAGTAATTCCTTTTCATAAATTTTAGCTTGAAATATAACATACTGTGTATAAAATTACATGAATGTTTCCAGAAAAGCAGCTGAGATAGTATTGACCTCTCCAAAACTCGAAAAATAATACTGATATCGACAGCTATTGTTGAGGAAAAGTAATGCTAGAGGAAGATGTCCCGTTACAAGCCTCCTTTAGATATTTAATCAGCAATAAGGATCAATATCACTCCTGCATTTCTTCTAATATTAGCTACCTGTCTTCCATGAGCTTTTCTTCGCAGTCTTCTCTTATTTTTTGAAATCCGAAAAAGAACTTTCTTCGGCCATCTACTATTCAACTTCCTGGCTTCTATCCAGCCCACATTCACTTTTTGCCATCACTTTCATAGTTACGTCTCCCATTGTAATATTCTGATATTTATTTGCTTCCCTCTCTTTCCCAGTAATTCGCAAAGTACATATCTCTATTAGTCGATGGGCCACCTTTAAGTTTTGAATGGTTTTCGTGTTAAAAGGTGACGTCTAACTCTCATGAGTAGAAACTTTAGTATGAACGTTTTGCTAACGTTGAGTTTGATACACATGTAAAGCTTCACTTTAAAAATTTATTTATCTTATTAATACCGTAGTACTTAAGGTCAGCTTTACTCTTCTATTTATTGCAACTGCTGGTATCCAGTGGTGATAATCACTTGCCATCAGTAATGCATTCTTATAGTAAAAAATTTTCCAGATTTGGATTACTGATCTGAGTTCCACGACCAGTTTCAGTGGCTAAATAAATATTTTCAGGAAGTGTAATTTGAACCAAAGAATAATTTCTTAGGCCTTGCAAAGGCAACAAACTATAAACTGATTTTCATACGATAGAGCCGTGTGGGGTAGCCGCGCGGTCTCAGGCGTCTTGTCACGGTCCGCGCGGCTCCTCCCAGGTTCGAGTCTGCATTGGTGTGTGTGTTGTCCATAGCGTAAGTTATTTTAAGTTAGATTCAGTAGTGTGTAAGTTTAGGGACCCATGACCTAAGTAGTTTGGACCCATAAGATCTTACCACAAATTTATTTCATACGACAGAACCGGCCCTGTTTTAGCGAACCGTCTGTCGTTAGCAGCAATTATTACTGAAATAACTCTTTCGAATGTCGATTCCATTCGCCGCAACTGATAGGTGTGATGGTACACTTTCAATTGCGGGAACAACGAAACCAAAAGTGAATTACTAAATGAACTTGATACATGTCTTCCGATGTGTAGTGGCGGACCTCAGAGAAAATATTAAAAGGTATTTAGAAATGAGCAGAACCAAACACACTATTTTTTGTTTAGTCAAAAACTTAGAAAACATGTAGGTTTCAGTTGTTCGAAAATTAACTAAGTATTATTAGTAATTTGCCACTTTCAAAACATTTTTTAAAATCCCAGACTTTGTCTAGGGTATTCGACGACATACAATCTCACGCATGGGTAAGGATCTCAGAAAGACCAGCACCCGCAGCTGCTAACGCATCTCCTGTACGTTGCTGCGCGCGTATGATAAAAAACAGATTTCGGTATGAATGAGAAACCCGACAGTAAATCATAAGGAGTTGTTTACGACAGCTTGTTTACATAAAATCAGCGTCATACGCGTGGCGCCATAACGCAGACAGTGGCGCAGGCGGCAGACGAACTCTTGTGTTTGGTGTTCCTCGCGCAGTGCGAACGCACAAGGCCGCGAGACCGCATTGTTCATTGTTCATTTGCCTTTCACGCCACAGTGCCACGTCGTCATCGTAATGGCTCCGTTCCGGTACTTCTTAGACCACGCCGTCGTAAAGTGGTTTTAGAGATCCCCTGTGTTACCACTATAGCTGAAAGTTCTCTGCTTCCCTTTCCAAGAGACCATTGTTCCAGTGGGAAGTTGTGCCAGTTCCCTCAGAAAAAAACATTTCACTGGCCTATGATAATGAAAGTTTACGTATAGGGCCGGAGTTCGCTTTTCGCTGGCTCCCAGAAGTTTGTGTTTCGCAGTCAGGAACGTAGCAGATTGCCCTTGATACGATAAAAGTTCATTGAGTTTCAAAAATGTCAAATGGTTACTGTCATTAATTGTTATTAAATGGCTATGTCATGTGTGTGTGACATCTTATGGGACTTAACTGCTAAGGTCATCAGTCCCTAAGCTTACACACTACTTAACCTAAATTATCCTAAGGACAAACACACACACACACCCATGCCCGAGGGAGGAATCGAACCTCCGCAGGGACCAGCCGTACAGTGGCTATGTCATGCTATGACGAGTGAAACTGCTCGGCTCTTCCTGCGAGCTGGGTAGAAAAATAGACTCTAATCGACTTAAATAAATACAGCTACAGCAGACTATTGGACTTTTCACTCACTTTTAGTTTTTGATAGTTTTAACACCTCTACGTAAACACCTGTTATACTGTAGGAATTTGTCAAGCAATTATGTATATCTAACTAAAATGAGTAAATGATATACAGGGTGGTCCCGAATTCATGGTACAAACTTTAATGGTAGGTACAGGACATTGTAACAAGGATTTATTGTATAGGAATGTATAGTCGCAGGTGACGCGGTGAGGCGTAAACAGGGGAAAGAGAAATGGAGTGATCGGTTGGTGTCACTGCCGGTAGAGGGCAGTAGATGAACATGATGTATCGCAGTAGGGACAAGCGCCATTCACAATTGTGCTGCCGTAGACGATGGGTGACTTTACGTATGCAGAAAAAGCAGACATGCATGACATGTACGGCCGTGCAAATGGTAACGCCAGAGCTGCGTTACGAATGTATCGCGCGGAGTATCCTAATCGACGAATGCCGGATCATAGAATTTTTCAACGGTTACATCGTCAACTTTGTGAAACAGGTACGTTCGACGTCAACAGACATGACGCTGGTCGATTAAGAGCTGTACGCACTCCAAGACTGGAAGAACGCATCTTGAACATAGTGGCTGATAGACCCGAGTCAAGCACAAGAACTGTTGCGCGTGACGTACATGTGAGTCATCAGACTGTATGCAGAGTGTTAAATGAAAATCGCTTACACCCCTTCCATTTTCAAAAAGTACAAGCATTGAATCCGGCAGATTATCCTCTTCGCGTGAACTTCTGCCAGTGGTTGTTGCAGCAATGTGCGTTGCAGCCGGATTTCGTAGGTCATGTGCTATTTACAGATGAAGCGACATTTTCACGCGAGGGTGTCTTTAATGCGCACAATTCCCATGTGTGGGCAACAGATAATCCACATGCAACGCGTCCACATGCGTATCAACAACGTTTCGGTATTAATGTGTGGGCTGGTATTGTGAACGACTTTTTGATTGGGCCATACTTACTACCCACGCGACTCTGTGGCGAAAGCTATCTTATTTTTCTGCAAGAAGTGTTACCAGAACTGCTGCAAGATGTTCCGCTCGCCATTCGTAACCGCATGTGGTTTCAGCACGATGGAGCGCCAGCACACTTCAGCACTGCTGTACGGAATTACCTGAATGCCACGTTTGGTGCTAGATGGATTGGGCGTGGTGGACCAGTCCCTTGGCCACCCCGATCTCCTGATTTCTCTTGCCTCGATTACTTTTTATGGGGACATCTTAAGAGTCTTGTTTATGAGACTCCAGTTGACTCAGATGAGGATCTCGTTGCTCGCATATCTGTAGCTGCTGCAGGTGTGCGTGAAATACCAGGCATCTTTGAACGTGTACGCCAATCGCTGCACCGACGCTGTCAAGCATGTATCGCTCATGGTGGACGCAATTTTGAACACTTACTGTAAACATGACACTTGTCAACAACGATTTCAATAAAATCTTTCGTTTTCCTTTCGGCCGTTATTTCCCCTGTTTACGCCTCACCGCGTCACCTGGGACTATACATTCCTATACAATAT
This sequence comes from Schistocerca serialis cubense, assembly GCF_023864345.2. Classification (NCBI taxonomy): domain Eukaryota; kingdom Metazoa; phylum Arthropoda; class Insecta; order Orthoptera; family Acrididae; genus Schistocerca; species Schistocerca serialis. The sequence goes on from NC_064638.1 coordinate 222,830,597, forward strand.
ATCCTTGTTACAATGTCCTGCACCTACCATTAAAGTTTGTACCATGAATTCGGGACCACCCTGTATTTAAGCATATATTAACATTGAGGATGCGTATGTATCGAGTCATGTTGTGCATGGAGCGTAAGGGTAGGCGACTGTCTGACACACGGAAGTTTGTGTCGATCCTGGAGGCGTACTCAGATACCCGAAGTGGTTAAAGCGACGGTAATCGGGAATTCCGGGTTCGAGACCCAGTCTGGCCGAAGTGGTTAAAGCGACGGTAATCGGGAATTCCGGGTTCGAGACCCGGTCTGGCACAAATTTTCATTTGTCACAAACTGCAGATGTCAATCCTCATTCGCAAAATGCGAATCAATTTCGTAACAAAAGGAAATGACTGATAGTGGTACAACCCCCCCCTCCCCCCCCCCCCCCCACCATGCACCATAGCGCGGCTGGCGGAGTATGTACGAGTGTATAGAAGTAGATTCAGATGCCGGTCGGACGTGGTCGACCAGAACAGTAACTTAAGTGTATGTCTGCCCCCACATTCCCAAACAGCCCATCACTGGAGGCTGTCACATCCCAATGACCTACAAATCTGAATATTGCATGATTCGACCAGCTGGCCAACTGGAAACCTAAAATGAGCCTCCTTTCAAACTCTTTTAGGAGCTGAAAACACTGTCTCACTCAAGTATACGGCCGGCCGCAGTGGCCGAGTGGTTCTAGGCGCTTCCGTTTGGAACCGCACAACCGCTACGGTCGCAGGTTCGAATCCTGCCTCGGGCATGGATGTGTGTGATGTCCTTAGCTTAGTTAGGTTTAAGTAGTTCTGAGTTCGAGAGGACTGATAACCTCAGATATGCTTAGAGCCATCTGAACCATTTTTGAACAAGTATACGACGTCTTCGTGTAATTCAGTGATCAGTTAACATGGTATTCGCATCCCATATACACCCTAGCAGGCTTGGTAACAACATTCAGCATGAACAACACTAATTCACTCTGGAGGCAATTCTCCCTGTCACAGAGAATTGCGACTGTAATGATTTACATGATTGTTAGAGTAAGAATCCTCTTCAACCACCTATAATTTATTGTTTATTGCACCACTGATTTCGAAGCCTAAAACTTCATCTTCAGGTGCCCCAAAATAATTATGGAAATATAAATGTGTGTCAGTCCTGTCAGTCAGTCATGAAGGGTCACACCAACGCCGAATGAATGCAAGGACCGTAAGACCAGCAGCCGGTGCGCGTTCCACGAGAATCGACAGGGAAGTCTTATTTACGTACGGTACTTTTATGTCGGTTGTGTGTACGTTGCAGCTGGGTCATCATGGTCGGAGAGTTATACACATAGTAGGTCACAACGATACTGCAAAGTGGTAAATTTGGAAGTGAGCATGGAGAACCAGCTCCTCGACCGTCATGTAATCATTCAGGCGAAAGAAATAGCAATAGGTTTATTTAATAGACATCGTATAGCGGCTGAAGACGTTATGTCGTTGGCAAGTGATGCCTTCAGGCAGTCAAGCCCGCGCGAGTAGAACACCGGTGGTTTGCTGGGTGTGTACAGATGCCACCAGTCGGAGTTGCTTGTGCCTGAGGCCTTGCAGCCAAAGCATCACCAACAGTTTGCCGGTAGAAAATGCAAGTGTTGCTCAACACCAACAGCCGGCGACAGTAGGTCTGGAACAAGGCGTCCTAGGGTGCAGTCTGTGAACCAAGAACCTACATCCTACAGTCAGTTGAAGTCAGCCAACAGTAGGCCCCACCTGGAAGGTACCATTCCAGCATCAGGTCTGTGTACAGCCCTTAGACTCGTGGCTGGTGGAGGCAGTACCAAGTAGTAGATGACTCACATGGGATCGACGACTGGCATGAAGTACTGCTCAGGATAGGCTGTTGTCGATGACAGATACTGCACGGCTGGAGAACGCGATCGTTCGACTTGGCCTTGTTGTGAAGGTCGTCACTTTTTATCAAGTAGAACACAAAATATACCTATCGCCATGGACAGGTATGGTGTAATCCAGGTCACCACTGTGGCAGCCTGGTGATCAGTCCCTGGTGTGCCAACAATTTTCTAGCCCCAGCAGCAGATGCAAGGCTAGACATGAGGTAAACAACTCACTTCCGTGCTCAAGTGCAGACTTTAGTCATGTCAGATCAGCGTCTTTCCAGTTTTTGTCGCTGGAATGTGGTGGCAGTGTTCTGGTTTGCCGGTCTGCAAGTTAGTCTCGAAATGTAATGACTTTCTTTATTCCCCTTTTTAGAAGATCCGGTTCTGTGATGAACGTGTGGTTGCTATTCTGTCATTCTGCGCAACAGATTAATCTGAGATGTACCCTTTACCCTGTGGCTCCTGCAAGATGCAATTTCCACCCCCACACTACAACAGAAGTCAGACAGACTCTCCTAACGTTCTAAAGAGAAATGCCTGAAAAACTTTCGGCAATAAATATCTTCTGGAGTCGTCCGCTGTAAGGAAATGACACAAAAATTCACAAAATTTCTTACGTAACTAGTGGGATACTTGGGTACTGGAGTAGTGCTAGTTAGTGTAAGAAAAACACAAAACTAACGAAAATTATAATTTATTTTGCTAAAATTCTGAGAAATCACAATGGCACCTTTAGTTATGAACTGAACAAGTTATTTCCGGGTTCTTTTTGGAATCTGAAGTTACCTCTCAAGGATAGGATTCGCTAATGAAATTTCTATACAAAGTTTAAGACTGTTATTGACTCAGCAGAATGGCTGAGAGCCGCGCCTACTCAACATGAATAATTATCCGTTAGAATGTTGCTAGGTACGGTCGAGGCTGTCGAGGCTGTGGAGGAAATATGGGGCTCGCAAGAGCTATAGCGCACAATACCGTAAGCTGCGATGACTACTGTCTGCGCCGCTCGCTGATGACAAATAA